>NW_025534304.1:0-228288 GCF_020615455.1 Coregonus clupeaformis
ATCATGCTGTGTGAGCATCTTCTGTGCCTTTCTCGTTTTTGTAAAGTCTCATAGTGTCTGCTTCTCTGTCTGCCTCAGGTCAAGCCGTCTGCTTCTCTGTCTGGCTCTATCACTTCTCTGTACACTTGTGGTCCCAAGGCATTCTTCTCTGTCTGCGGCTTATCTGTCTGGCGTGCTTCTCCTGTCAAACACTCTGTGAGCCCATTCTCTTCTCTGTCAGTTTATCAGATCAGGCCGATCATTCTCTCACCCGAAGCATCACAATCAGGCAGTCTTAGCCTCTGTCAGCTTATCGATTCAGACACATCCTTCCTGTGGAAACTGTCAGTTCGGCCGTCTGCTTCTCTGTCAACCAGCAAAAATTCAGGCCAATTGCTTCCCTCCATGTCCTTTATCGGTCAGGCCCGTCTTCTCTGTCGACTACCTGATTCAGGCAATCTGCTTCTCTGTTGGCTTAACAATTAGGCCATTACCCGCTCCTCTGTGATTTATCAAGATTCCAGAGTTGGTTCCGCGTTGGAACAGAAGCTAATGTTAGCTAGCTAGCCTAACAACACTTGTTTGTAAAGTACAGTACAATACTATAATTAAAAAAGTCAGTACCTTTTGTAGTTAATAAATCCAATGTAGACGTGTATTTATCTGATATCCCCTTAACTAGCATTGAAAAGGTTTCATCATTCACCTCAAATTAAACATATCTCCCTAATTTCTGAATCATGCTTGTAGCATTTATCAGTAGGATACAGTTACCTATACTTCAGAGGAGAGAACAGAGTGGTTTTCGTGCGGCTTTGCCACTGGCAAAATTTCCATTAGCCCAGCAGCAGAAACTGTGGAGGTGGGACAAAGTCATTGTTATGCAGAGTCACGTAAGTCTCAGTCTTTGCCACCAGGTCGAGTCAGAAGTCGAATTAAAGAATGAGGCAGAACCAGAAAATCCAGTCAAAAGTCAAAGCCATCAGAGTCTCCAGAGTGGTCAAAGTCCTACCATTTTAGTTTGAGTCATTTCAAGTCCTCTTTACAGAAATAAATGTATACAAATCATGTATGTCTGCTAGATTTATATTTATTTAAAACACTTTTAAACTATGTATTAATCAAATACAGCAAAAAAACATAACATTTAATTTTCACACAAAAAATGCTTGTGTTTAGACAGCATATTTACACTAGAACAATGCAGAGAGAGAGAGAGAGAGAGAGAGAGAGAGAGAGAGAGAGAATGAGAGAGAGAGAGAGAGAGAGAGAGAGAGAGAGAGAGAGAGAGAGAGAGAGAGAGAGAGAGAGAGAGAGAGAGAGAGAGAGAGAGAGAGAGAGAGAGAGAGAAAATGGTTTACGGGAAGGACAAACACCAAAGCTCTGGAAGTAAAAACAGTGTGGGGCTCTGCACTGCAAATGAACAGATCTTACTCCACTGCCAAAACTCCTACCACAGAGAGAGAGAGAGCTGTGTGGACAGGTGATGAGCAGAGAGTGAGTGTGTGTGCGCGCATGCGTGCTGCTGGACAGGTGGAGGGGCCCTATGCTCCATTACACTTTCAAAGTCATTGGCCAAAGTCATCAGTCATTTGTGCAATGGGGGCGCAGAATGATGCCACCATGGCTGGCTTCAAGCTCCACTGGGGCACTAGAAACAGGCACTGCCAAGACTCGGATGGCTACTTGAAAGGTGAAGGAAGAGTCTTACTGTTCAGTGCCAGAACAAAAGGCATTCTGTCCTTCTACCGTATCAGTAAACTGACTTAGCTGTACTACTGGTGCAGTCCCAACATCCCTTTTCTGCCTCTTATGAGCCTTTGTAAACAGCCCTTCTCCTTCCATGTCCTCTAGTTCTTCTTCAGCAGGCTTTGGCACAGGCCTGCTCTGTCTTTCTACAGCATCTTGCAGGATCAATTCCCAAAAATAAAAATAACGTGTCACAACAGCAGAAACAAAAGAGACCTTATTTCTGATGTTGATGACAGTATACCTTCAAGGTAAGAAATTTTTTATTATTGTTAAAAGTCGAATTAATATCACATTAGATCCTATATCAGATTAAGATCAAATTATTATCGTTGCATTTTAGTTGCATTGCAGAGTCAATAATAATTACCTTACCCCAACTGGGTTGTGCCCACCTCTGCCTTGATGTCCGCGGTTGGCCTTTGCGGGGCTCAATCTTCCCGTGTTCAAAGTGGATCCAGGCATGAAGCTGCTTTCAGGTAGACTGTGTCTGAAAAGGGGCAGTGATCCCTTCAGAGACTAGGCCAATTTTGCAGTAATAGAAAATCCCCAGAAATCTTTTGGGGATGCCTGCAGACCTCTGACCAGGCCACTCAGGGAGCTTGAACTTGAGGCTTCAGCATTCTCAAGATGAGTGATTGAAGGACAAGATGGATGGAACAACTGCACTGATTGTAATGACTTTCTCCCCCTGTCTATCAAATCAGTTGCTTCTCCGAGCGGTTTGAATGTCTTTCAACTCCTTCAGCAGATTCCACTCTCGTGGTGTGAATGACAGTTCTTTATGACGGCCTTCTCAAGAACTCGCAGAGCTTTTGCTGATCACAATGAAGGACTGCTTTTACCTGCCGCAGTGTGGAATTCCACCTCGTGCTCACTGCAGCAGGGATGCCTCTGTGCTCCCCAAATTCACCATCGAAGATGTCTTTAAACGTTGACCTTGTGTGGAGCAGGAGCTAAGTTTTGATAACTTGGAGAGAAGGACGTGCGGCACTGTTTCTCTTAAACCGTCTTTCCCACGACCCAGCTTTGCAATTGTGTGCAAAAACACTGCAGGCGCTGTTTCTTTTGCACACCTGGCAGCATATCTGGCGGTTTGCTGGTCTTCACTTGGGTTCAAGTGAGCTCAGGATCATCAAGATTATCTCCAGCATCTTCATCTTCCTCCTGTTAGGGCTGGGGAAGCAGACCGTAATGCCTTGAGCATGTTAGCAGCACATTGTACTAATTATAAGTAGTCCAATTTAGCTTTGATGTTGTATTCATCACATATTGCCTCAAATTGGTCACAGATTCGGCTTCTGCTGTGTGAGAGCCTTTAAAGCGGTTGCAGGCGGAGAGATTAGTTCTTTAGCTGTACCCTCTCTGCATCTCGCTCCATCCAGTGCACAGTGACACCAAGGAATCCCCCTCATCTTTCGATCAGACCAAATGTCCACAGTGACTGAAACATGGTCAGAATGTTGCTCAATTGAGTTTTTAACTTTAACCGTCTCTCTCCTCAGCAAGGCTCTCTGTTTTTGTGGTCAGCGTTCGGCGCATACTGGGGTATACTTGCTGTCCAGCACAGCCAGAAAGTGACGAAAGCCTTATTTTCCACAGATAGAGCAGAGGGAAATTGGGCAATCAATAATCAAGTCAGACAGTATCGCATTGGAGATGGCCTTCTGCTGTGGGTGGGTCAGGCTGTAACGCCCTACACGCAGTGTCAAGGAATTGTGAGATTGAAGGCTAGTTGTGGTTCATCTCCGTGATTTTGTTCATCTGGTGAAGCTCTTCCCATACCTGTAACAGAGAAGAATATGAAACAGATGTCAGAAAATCGCTTTACAGCCACATGTTGTATTTGAAACTACTCTTTACTCATATCAATGTTGTTGTGTTAATATTCATTGCCTATTGTACACTACGGTTTACGTAATACATTTCAGTTTCAGTGTATGCAATATTAAGAATATTTTCCTGCTTGAAAATTCATAAGAAAAAGCCCTTTCCCTCAAGAAACTGAAGTCATATGCTTTATAGCAGTGGTTTTCAAAGTGGGGGACGGACCCTTGGGTGCCGCGAGGGTTCTAGGTAGGGGGCCATAGCAAGTTGGCATGAAAAGTATAGAAAACAAAATAATTGAATGAAATTAAATAACTAAGTAAACCAAATTAAACCAAAAAATAAGCTAAACAATATTCCGATTAGTTAAGAACTGCACAATTACATAATCTATTGCATCTCTGAACCCATTACTACTATAATCGTTATTATTTTATTATATACTGTATATATCCCAGTGGTGCGCTGCCTCACAGACCTACTGTAGACTACGGTAGCACTCTGTCCATGCGCTGTCTGCTGTTTGGCCAATGATATGAAAAAAAACTAATGGTGGATCTACTGTGACTGTAGTTATAATTTTCCTCTTTACAATGTATAATGTCTTACTATGTTTCCTGTTGTACTTGGATGGGTTTCAGGGATGCACCAACTACATCCAGAGTTGTGAAAGAAGTCATTCATTGTTTAATTGTGATATTTTGTCTTCAGCGACAGTTCAGCTTAGTTGTGATTAACCAAAATTACATAAACGACCTCAATGAGGCAGCAACCAGCAACTCTGAAACTGAATTCTAAAACGCTTAACGTGAAAAAACGCTTAACGTTGCTTAATGCTTAATATACTAAGACAGTAATATTATAAGACCAAACTCTGCAAATATCATATTAATAAAGCATACTATGTACAAAACATCAGATGAGCCCAGAATACATAGAGTAGCCTACATAAGACATGTTAAGCCTTTTCTATAATGGTTTTCTATGGGAGGAAAACACTTAACTTTTGTGTTGTTAAACGTGTTTTGCGTTCATATTCTGGCCTCATCTGATGTTTTGTACATTTAGTATACTTTATTAATATGATATTTATAGTTTGGTCTTTTAATATTACTGTCTCAGTATATTAAGACACGTTAAGCCTTTTTCTTATAATAGTTTTCTATGGGAGGAAAAACGCAACGTGTTATTAAACGTGTTTGCGTTCATATTCTGGGCTCATCTGATGTTTTGTACATAGTATACTTTATTAATATGATATTTACAGAGTTTGGTCTTTTAATAACACTGTCTTAGTACATTAAAGAACGTTAAGCGTTTTCACGAAAGCGTTTTAGGAATGTCCATATAATAGCAGTTCAAAAAATCCATATCTTTGTAAGCATGAACCAGCAAGGGAGACGATGCGTTTGTCTCGTTGATACAGTAAATATGCAGCAGCTAGCTAGTAAGTTACGGTACATCCGATAAGGTGCGTAGCATTCGTTCAAAACTTACCTTTCTTTGTGCAACTTCAGGTGTCGAACAAAGTGCTGGACGTTGTGGCAGTCCGTCTGTAATCTTCGATCCGCATGTTTTGCTAGATTGCAACTCGTTTTTTTGTCGACTACCTCGTAATTTTATAGCCAAAACCAAACTATCTTCGGTATCATTTTGACAACTGGCGCGTTGTTGCTTGATGTGCTTCATTGGTTGTCTTGCAATGTGCCTGCTTAGATGCTGTCGAATCAAAACAACGTGGGACTACAGTGATTGGATAACGTGCAGGCAGCGCGCGTCTCTCTGTATGCATACAGGTGGATGGTGCAAATTTTTTTTCACAGATGCAGATAAACGGAGAGCGCGCGGCCGTGTGAAATTTTTTTACCCAGTTTTCATGGGAAGTAGCAAGTCTTCTCGAGTCATAAGGCGCAAGTCCAAGTGAAGTCACGAGTCATTGATGTTAAAGTCCAAGTCGAGTTGCAAGTCTTTGTACATTTTGTCGAGTCGAGTCTGAAGTCATCAAATTCATGATCTCGGAGTCTGACTCGAGTCCAAGTCACATGACTCGAGTCCACACCTCTGGGAAACTGGAATACGTTTCTAGAGTGAGCTTTGTTGCGATTTTTGTGGGACTGGAGAAAAATACCCGGAAAGGAAAATAAGGTTATTACCTGGATTACATGCTTTTAAAATAACTGCTGTTCCTGAAAAGTATAGAACACTTTAGTTTCCGGTTCTTTTTAACGTTATTTTTCAGTTCTGTTCCCTGAACCGGTTCCAACCCTGGATAAATTATTTGGATGTAGGACATGTAGGACATGTAGGACTATATTGGATGTAGGACATGCTTAAACTATAAAGGGAAATAAATTGCTACAGTTTACACTTTTTTTTAGTAATTTAATGAAATGTTGTAATCTGATCTCGGAATGCACGGACCGTTAGTAGTGGGGGAACAGGAAGTTCCGGGCAGGCGGGCACCATTCTTCACAATAAAGAAAGCCTCTGAACTGTGTACTCAAGAAGATAACCTTTGTGTCCGTTTCTATGTATTACTAGAGGTATGTAATAGCACGTTTAAACTTTCTAATGTCGAAAGAACATACCATGCTAGGTAACAAATCCGTTAAGGTATTATCACGTTTGTTAAAGGTTTGATGTGTTATTTTGTGTCAAACCGAGTGAGTGAAAGAACGTGATAAAAACTATTTTACAAGTCACATAGCTAGAGAGACTTTGGGTTTGTCTGAGTGGATGTACATAATTTTCTCATGTTAGTTTAATAAATAATCAATTTATTTGAGATTTTGAGTTCGTTTTGCATGTTATTGGTTTTGTGTAAAATTCCCAAGCTGGTAAAATGGCGGAGCCCTCTCGGTCAGCGTCAACGGACTTCAGTGAGGACAGTTAGGGTGCATCAGATAGAGACAATTTCACGGTCGGACTACTGTTTTGAAGCTGAATGTAATGATTATCAGTTTTCTACATGTGTACTAATATTCAGACACATTCTGTTGTTTCTGTCTTTATCAATAAATGTTGCTGTCTAAAACAAACTGTAACCCTGTACTAAATGGATTTTGAGTCATTTATGCGTTGATCTACTATAGGTTAGGTATTAGTTCAAAAGTATTGTGGAGCTCCTGCACCTTAATATAAACAGTACCGGCACCCAAAATGAGTATTGGCACCTATTTCAGTCCAAGTAAAGCACTAAATTAGATAATTGAACAAGAAAAATGTGAAAATATTTTTAGAGTATAAAGAAAGTGCCAGAACTGTCAAGACAATAACTTTTTGTGTCTGTTTCTCATTGTTACGACAGGACGACTAGAATTAAATCTGAGGCTGGTAACATCAACAGTGAGGACAAACCCAGCCTGCCTCTCTCTCCTTCCACACTGAGTCCAAACCTACAGTCATTGGGTCCTGATTGTGACAGTGGAGCCCAGTTTACTGCAGGATCCAGAGATGGCATCAGTGAAGCTGGAAGACTGCAGTCAAACACTGGAGCTGAATGTCAACATTAAAGATGAAGAAGAGGAGGAGAAGATTGGGAAATCTGTTTCTCACCGGTAAGAGCAGGTTCTATCTAACTAAGTTTGTTGGACATGATTTGGAAAGGCACACACCTGTCTATATACAGTGCATTCGGAAAGTATTCAGACCCCTTGACTTTTTCGACATTTTGTTACATTACAGCCTTATTGTAAAATTGATTAAATAGTTTTTTTCCCCTCATCAATCTACACACAATACCCCCATAATGACAAAGCAAAAACAACAACAACTGAACAATCATATTTACATAAGTATTCAGACCCTTTACTCAGTACTTTGTTTAAGCACCTTTGGCAGTGATTGCAGCCAAAGTCTTAATGTGTATGACGCTTTACAAGCTTGGCACACCTGTATTTTCATATCGAAAATAGCATCAGATATTTCAACACCATCCAATTCCTTTTCCAGATCCAATTTAGTGTCTTCTGAAGTAGAGGGATAATCAAGACCTGACTAGTTAAGTTCTCAGGAGATTCAGAGTTGTAAAGTGTGTTGTAGTAGGAAGCAAATGTTTGGTTTATTTCACAGGATCCATTGATAATTGTCCTTGTAAATTATGAATTGCATTAAAGGCTGAATTTTTACTTCTTAATGTGCCAGGCCAGCAATTTACCAGGTTTTTCACCTTGATCATAGAAGGACTGTTTCTGCCTAGTTAAGCTGTTTGCAGCCTTAGAGGTGGGAAGTTCTTCATACTGAGCTTTAAGACCAAATCATTCCTTGTTTACTTCTACTGAGTTGTCAAAAAAGCTTCCCCTCTCCAATTCTCTAATTTTGCTGTCCGTCTCTCATTTTCTGATTTATTAGATTTGAAACTGGTAAAAGCGTATAATTCGCCCTCAAATATGTGCTTGAAAGCCTCCCATCTGGTACTCGCTGACGTTTGGTCAGTGTTCAATGTCAAATTAACATCTATATGCACTCCAACGTAATGTAAGAAGTCTGGGTCCTGTAACCATCTGGGATGCAAACGCCATCAAGAGGATCCTTTTACTAGTTTTGTATCCCTATAGAATAATCACACAAGGGGAATGGTCATTCAAAACAATAGTATCATATCCATTTCCTGCTACATTGGGAAGCAATGAGCAAGAAACTAAAAAGTAGTCTACATGAGAATGTGATTTAAATGTTTACGAGTAATATGAAATACATTCTCAAAGAATTTGGGATTATCATCATTAGGACCATAAACATTAACCAGATTAATATGCTCATTCAAAAGAGTTTCCTGTATCAAAATGTATCTACCAGCTGTATCAGTTATAATAGTATCCACTTGAAACGGAACAGATTAGTGAATTAAAACCATAACACCATGAGAATGAGAGGAGAAACAGGATGCTATTACTGGCCCTTGTCATCTCCTGCATACTTTAAGTAGCTCATCCTTCAACAAGTGAGTTTCTTGTAGGAACACAATAGATGAATGAAGTTGTTTAAGCCTAGTAATAACCTGTTTTAAGCTTGGATAGTTTACAAACTCCACGGACATTCCACTAAGTAAATTTAAGTTTAGCATTTGAAGTCATTTAAACAAAGATGTAAACATGGAATAAGCTATAGCATAAAGGCATATCTAAAATATGTTTAGTAACCTCAAGGATCGCAGGAATATTTTGTAGTGAGGAAAATATGTAAAGATCTGTTGGAAGAAACAAACAAATCTATCCTAACAACACAGGGTCTTTTGCTAGTAGCCTATATAGTAGCCTAAATATCACAACAAAAGGCCTCTCTAGCAAGATGATATGTGAAATATCACGTAGTATTTGTTTGAAAAGTAGCAAAGAATAGCTCCACCTAAAACAGTAACGCTAGTTAGTGAAGCCTGAGACTAACGTTAACGTTACAGTATGGACCGTCCAAAATAGTGGTAGATGATCCACAACACAGGGTCTGCTGCTAGTAGCTACCAAGTAACAATATGGCCCATGCGTATAGCGTTAACGTAGTATACCATGATACGTTTATAAACCAGAAAAAGTATCAAAGATCAGAAATGAACAGCCTATGTGAGAAAAATATATATCATTGAATATGTGCTACGTTACCCAAAGGCCCTTTGCATGTGATGTTAGGCTTGCACCTGAGTGTCAAACATTTTAGTCCAAGGATATGATCGAAAGGCCTCCATCATTCTTAAATGGAAAAAGTGTGGAACCACCAATCATTTTTCTAGAGCTGGCAGCCCAGACAAACTAAGCAATCGGGGGGAAAAGGGCCTTGGTCAGGGAGGTCATCAAGAAGCCAGTGGTCACTCTGACAGAGCTCCAGAGTTCTGTGGCGATAGGAGAATCTTCCAGAAGGACAACCATCTCTGCAGAACTCCACCAATCAGGCCTTTATGGTAGAGTGGCTAGACGGAAGCCACTCCTCATGAAAAGGCACATGACTGCCCGCTGGGAGTTTGCCAAAAGACACCTAAAGGACTCTCAGACCATGAGAAACAAGATTCTCTGGTGTGATGAAGCCAAGATTGAACTCTTTGGCCTGAATGCCAAGCGTCACTTCTGGAGGAATCCTGGCACCATCCCAATGGTGAAGCATGGTGGTGGCAGCATCATGCTGTGGGGATGTTTTTCAGTGGCAGGGACTGGAAGACTAGTCAGGATCGGGGGAAAGATGAATGGAGCAAAGTACAGAGAGACCTGAAAATAGCTATGTGGCGACACTCCCCATCTAACCTGACAAGCTTGAGAGGGTCTGCAGAGAAAGTCCCAAAATACAGGTATGCCAAGCAGGTAGGTAGCTTAGTGGGTAAGAGCGTTGTGCCAGTAACCGAAAGGTCGCTGGTTCTAATCCCCGAGCCGACTAGGTGAAAAATCTGTCGATGTGCCCTTAAACAAGGCACTTAACCCTAATTGCTCCTGTAAGTCGCTCTGGATAAGAGCGTCTGCTAAATGACTAAAATGTAAATGTAAATGTTGTAGCGTCATACCCAAGAACACTCAAGGCTGTAATCACTGCCATCGGTGCTTCAGCAAAATTCTGAGTACAGTTTTTTTATTATGATTATTTTTGCAAAAATTGTGTCATAAAACGTAGCGGTCAATCAGGGAAATGGTTCCAATCATTTTTCCTTTTTATTCATTTTAGAAACACTTAAAATAAGGGCTGTGTTTCGTGTAGGCTTACCCTGGCGTGACTTTTAGCAATATATTCGGCTCTATTTCCTCTCAGATTATAAAACTCTAATTATCATCAAAGTAGACATCATGCAAAACAACAAATCACTGCAATCTCCAGCACGTCATCTCTAGCTGACACCTTTGCTAACAGGTATTGTGTCAATTTAAAACTTGCACAAGACAGTTCACATAATTGACCATTTAAATAAATGTAGCCTATTTATTCATTACTAAATTTAGCTAACATTAGATGGTTAACCCAGAGATCCTTACCTTTGACTCGATTCAGCAATTTTGTCCAGATCATTATGGCATTTGTAGTTCTTTATGATAGCCACATTAGCAGCTAATTAAATGTCATTTTTGTAGGGGTAAATACAGGCGAATATATTGATAAGTCACCTTGTCCTAGAGAGATTTACATGGTTATCAAACGCCACGCCAGGGCAAGCCTACACGAAACACAGCCCTTATTATAAGTGTTTCTAAAATCCCCTATGGGAAAAATGAATGGTGGAAAAATGATTGGAACCATTTCCCTGTTTGACTGCAAGGTTTTATGGGTATTATCATTTATACTGTGGTACTCCACTGGTGTGCAATTACCTGAAGCTAGTGGGGTGTGGATGAGCTGAGACACGTGGTAAGATGGCGGACAAGAAAAATGTGGAATGGGGGATTGCAGTGGGGGATGCACAAACCTTCTGGAAGATCTGATGAAGGAGAAGATGGTGGACAAGGACAAAGGAGAAAAGTGGAATATGTTTTGAGTGAATATGGAATGGAAGATCTCACAGAACTTTTAGAAGAGCTACAGAAGGAAAGTGAACGTGACGAGAGTGAGGATGAATTAACTGTGGCGAGGAACTCCGAGTTCGGGCTTTTTTCCGAGGATGATAAGGATGATTCTGGCCCAGTGGTAGTGAGATTTGTAGAGAGAATGGATCCATATGTGGTGTCAGGTTAGGTGGAGAAGAGGTTGGGGACTGTTGAGTTGGTGAAGGTAACTCGGAGTGGACTCGTGATTATTTATTGTTTCTTCTCTGTCCAGAGGGAGCGGGCGCTGCGGATTACGTGATTAGAGACAGGAATTGTGACTTGAATTGCTCTCCGGAACAGGGTGGCATTGAAAGGAGTGATAACAGGGTTAGGTTTAAGTGTTGAGAATGAGCAGTTGAAATGGAAGATTCCAGGTGTCTGTGACACCCTCCGTTTTGGTGAGTCGTAGAGCGTGGAGAAACAGAGAATACATTATCTGTCATGCTGGATTTTGATGCATAGTCTCTGCCAGATAAGGTCAAGGTAGGAAGTGTCAGTTATCCTGTGAGCGATTTTGTTCCGTAAATACTACAGTGTTTTAGGGGTGAAGTTTATGGGCCTGTTGCAGCAGTGTGTAGGCGTGAGATGCCTAGATGTGACAAGTGTGCAGGAGGGCATGAGATGAAGAAATGTGTGGTATCAGTGGAGAAAGTTCTGTGTGTTAGTTGTGTGGGTGCTAACGGGCTGGAGATTTGAGGTGTCAGGTGAGGGAAAGGCAGATTGAGGTTGCCAGGGTTACAGTAGTACAGAAAGTGTTGTATGCCGAAACAGTGAAGAGAGTGGTAGAGGAAGATGGGTACAGGGTGAGGGATCTTGAGAGGATTCCTGTGAGTAGGCAGAGACCAAGAGAGAGATGGGAAGAATATGTGCTTCAGTAAAGTGGGGTTTTAGCATTTATAGCAATGGTTGTCAATTGTACTGCAGAAATGGATCTCACAAATGACCAAAATGACAGGCTACTTTGACACTGAGAATCTGAGCTCAATAAAAACGACCTTGTCTTGAATCCATCAATAGCCGAGGCCCCTAAGTGTGCAGAGAAACACATTGTACAATATGAGGAGGAAGATATAGTCCTAAAAAAGCTTTCCAGTTTCACTGACTCACCCAATGATGTGCAGCTCACTCACCGGCCAAAAGCTGATCTCTCTCTTGCTTTACTTTTTTAAACAATGCTGTTCGCTCAATAGGCCTATTTGGAAGTTGTTAACTTGGTAACATACAGACATTAGTATTTTGTTTTCAGCAGGATCCATTTGCTTTACAACCTGTGTTTTCCAGCGATTGTATTAGAAATATTTGCTAAAGGCCTGTTTTGGCTGCATGCTGTTAACTGACAGATTTGCCACACGTTAGGCATGCCTTGTGATTTGGCTACACACAATCCACAGCTAGGCTATTTTTAAAATTAGCTATGGATCCTCTGTGGCGAAATTCTAGTCTTCCTCCTGGTGTAGTATTGGGAATTATTTAATTTATTTCTGAACAGACTGCAGAGTGCTGCAGCACCTCCAGCACACTTCCCACAGCTATTATTCTATTAGGAGATAAATGATGAAGTGCAATGCTGGAGAGAAGAGAGTTGCCGGCTAATGTCTATAACAGCACAGAGAGGGAGAGAGATCATAGAAAGTGAATGTCATTGTATTTCTGTGAGAGATACAGGCGTGCTTCTCTCTCTCACCACAGCAATGGCCACGCCCTTGGTCTAGGGCTACAATGTTGCGCAAACCATAAACCGGGACGGCCCAACATTAACCAATTCTTAGAATATCATGCATGTTTTCACATTATGTTTTTTTAGGGGGCATGACAATTACAGAGGAATCTAAATGTAATTACTCTGATTGCTTTTATTATGATTTTTACATTGCAAACAGTGGAAATTATTTTTCTTGCCACAAGAGGGAGGCTACCTGATCCTGGCAAATGGGTTCCGGAATCATAGACTACAAAACTGAGAGGTACCGGAGGATCCAGCTCAAATTAAGCACCGTCCTTCTCATATAATGGGGTAGGGCCATCCCAAGGATCCCTGAACACACGGACGGTTGCACCAATGATTTCTTATAACTAAACCAAGATAGACCACAGCTGGTCGTTTCCAATGGGAACAGATGAGTCATAGTGGGCAGAGCCAAGCACGAGCTAGCGAGATCCTATTGGTGTGTTCTAGCACACATCTGCATATTTCTGTTAGGGAACGCCTCCTCTGTGAAGCGCTCGTGTGCAATAACTCAGTTCGCCGTTGCGTTCCTTCTAAATAACGTGATTTAAAAAAAACTTAGTCCACACTGTGCATAACAGATTTTAGTTTTGGGAACAGAACTGTATTAAAATCAGATGTTTCATCGATTAGAACATTTGCAGAATATCGGCCAAAATCCATCTCCTTCCATCTTCTCCCACTGCCGGCCAGTGGGCTTCCTCTCACTACCATATTTGGTAGTGAGTGGAAACACCAACCGGATGCTTCACAATTATACATCCAGTGAAATATCTGTCTCATTGTTCTATCTGTGGCTGCACTGTGGTAGTGGGGGAACAGGAAGTTCCAGGCAGGCACGCACCATTCTTCAGTATAAAGAAAGCTCCAGAACTGTGATGTCAAGAAGATAACCTTTGTGTCAGTTTCTTTTTATTACTACTGGTATGTGTTATGACGAGTTTCTCTGGCATCAAGTAATTCAGTATGCAAGAGAATAGTTCAACACTTAGATGGAGAGTTGGTTCAAAGTATTTAATATTACAGTACCAGATTCTTATGACAAGCGGTACGGGCGTAGCCTATTGTCATCTGAATGACTTACATAGAAAACCTCTTAGTTTATATAATGCTTTTCCGAGCTAATACCATCCAACAGTTGCCAACCATTATTGAGTGTCACTCCTCGCCACATATAGGATCACCCTATATAGTATCGTGTTGCACCCTAGTCAGGATATTCCATCACGTACTCCTTCTAAGATTAGCACCAGTGGCCCCCCAGCTATCTTGGCCCGCATACCTTCTGGCACCCACCAGTGACAGAAATAAATACATGCAATGTATGTCATCCTCCAAATCCTTATGCAGCTCTCAATATTCCAAACATGAACTAATACTTTATAAAATACGTAATATCAGTATGTAATAGCACGTTTAAACGTTCTAATATCGAAAGAACATGTCATACAATGCTAGGTAACAAATCCATTAAGGTATTATCACGTTTGGTGTGTTTTTTTTATGTCAAACTGAGTAAACCTGGTAACTATTTTACAAGTCACATAGCTAGATACTTTGGGTTTGTCTGAATGGATGTACATCATTTCCTCAAGGTGATTTCATAAAGAATCCATTTATTTTAGATTTCCAAGTTTGTTTTGGTTTTGTGTAAAATGAACGAGCTGGTAAAATGGTGCCGCCCACTCGGTCAGCGTCAACGGACTTCAGTGCAGCAGAGAGACAATTTCACGGTTGCACTACTGTTTTGAAGCTGAATGTAATGATTGTACGTTTTCTACATGTGTACTAATATTCAGACACATTCAGTTGTTTCTGTATTTATCGATAAATGTTACTATGGTGTGAATGGAAAATACAATTGGTTTTTGATTGAAATAATACATTGAAGACAAGGTTATTCAGGAAAATAGTACACAGTGCTGCCTAAAACAAACAGTTACCTTTTACTAAATGGCTTTTCTCATTTATGCATTTACTGTACCAGTCAAAAGTTTGGATACACCTACTCATTCAAGGGTTTTTCTTATTTTGTACTATTTTCTACATTGTAGAATAATAGTGAAGAATCTAAACTATGAAATAACACATATGGAATCATGTAATAACCAAAAAAGTGTTAAACAAATCAAATATATTTTAGATTCTTCAAAGTAGCCACCCTTTGCCTTGATGACAGCTTTGTAGAATGTTTGTAATCTACAATGTAGAAAATTGTAAAAATTAAGAAAATCCTGGAAAGAGTAGGTGTTCTACTTTTGACTGGTACTGTATGTGCATTTGGGAAAAATCTGATATAGGTTAAGTACCGGCACCTCAAATATCTAGTGCTTGAGCTCCTGTTCTTCTTATAGAATGTTAGCTCAACAGTATTGTGGAGCTCCTGTACCTAAATATAAACAGTACCGGCACCCAACATGAGTACCGGCACCTATTTCAGTCCAAGTCAAGCACTGAATTAGATGATTTAACAAGAAGAAATATAATATATTTTTAGAGAATAAAGAAAGTGCCAGAACTGTCAAGACAATAACTTTTTGTGTCTGTTTCTCATTGTTACTACAGGACGACTAGAATTAAATCTGAGGCCGGTAACATCAATAGTGAGGACAAACCCAGCCTGCCTCTCTCCTTCCACACTGAGTCCAAACCCACAGTCACTGGGTCCTGATTGCGACAGTGGAGCTCAGTTTGCTAAGCAGGATCCAGAGATGGCATCAGTGAAGCTGGAAGACTGCAGTCAAACACTGGAGCTGAATGTCAACATTAAAGATGAAGAAAAGGAGGAGAAGATTGGGAAATCTGTTTCTCAGGGTAAGAGCAGGTTCTATCTAACTAAGTTTGTGTTATTCATTCCAACTTCCCACTGTGCATGAAAAGTTGCAGTAGAACTGTTTCATGATGAACTATTTCAATGAGAAGGTAGATATTATTTCATGCTACTGACACTTACATGGTTTGACACCAGTATTGCCAGCATTTGTTTTATTCACTGGGCTATCTGGAGTGATCAGAGAGTAGACTAAAGAAGTGAAGTAGACAAACTGCCAGTGTTTTAAAGTTCTATTAAATGAGTCTGTGTAGTTACTAACCCTCGTGATAGTGAGTGGAGGATGATATGGCTTCTACATCTGCATTGCTTGCTCTTTGGGGTTTTAGGCTGGGTTTCTATAAAGCACTTTGTGACAACTTCTGTTGTAAAAAGGGCTTCATAAAATACATTTGACTGACATGTATATCACACCAACTGACTGGTTCTTCTGTTGTTGTTCACACAGGAAACCATGTTAAGACATTCTCTACATCCAGAGAGCAACAGCAGGAAGATCACAGAGCTAAGAGGTCTCACCACTGCCCACATTGTGAGGCGAGTTTCTCAATTCTATCAAAGTTAAAAATACACCTACATATACACACAGGAGAGAATCTGAATTCCTGTACTGACTGTGGGAAGAATTTCACAACATCAAAGGCTCTGACAGTTCATCAGAGAACACACACAGGAGAGAAGCCTTACTTCTGCTCTGACTGTGGGGCGAGTTTCTCTCAACCGGGCACCTTAAAACAACATGAACGTATACACACAAGAGAGAAGCCTTACTCCTGCTCTGACTGTGTAAAGTGCTTCAAAACATCATTTGAGCTAAAAGTTCATCAGAGAACACACACAGGAGAGAAGCCTTACTCCTGCTCTGACTGTGGAAAGAGTTTCTCTCGACTGGGCACCTTAAAACAACATGAACCTATACATACAGGAGAGAAGGCTTACTCCCTGCTCTGAGTGTGTAAAATGCTTCACAACATCAACTGAGCTAAAAGTTCATCAGAGAACACACACAGGAGAGAAGCCTTACTCCTGCTCTGATTGTGTAAAATGCTTCACAACATCAAATGGTCTAAAAATTCATCAGAGAACACACACAGGAGAGAAGCCTTACTCCTGCTCTGACTGTGGGGCAAGTTTCTCTCATCAGGGCACCTTAAAACAACATGAACGTATACATACAGGAGAGAATCCTTACTCCTGCTCTGACTGTGGAAAATGCTTCACAACATCAACTGCGCTAATAGTTCATCAGAGAACACACACAGGAGAGAAGCCTTACTCGTGCTCTGACTGTGGGGCAAGTTTCTCTCAACTTGGCAACTTAAAACAACACAAACGTATACACACAGGAGAGAAGCCTTACTCCTGCTCTGACTGTGGAAAGATTTTCTCTCAAATAGGCCATTTAAAAACACATGAACGTATACACACAGGAGAGAAGCCTTACTTCTGCTCTTAATATGGCAAGAGTTTCTCCCGATTGGCAACGTAAAAACACACCAACGGTTATACACTGGAGAGAAGACTTATTACTGCACTGACTGTGAGACGAGATTCTACAGATTGGGCAATTTAAAAGACACCAACCTATACATAAGAAGTGGTAGTGGTCAAAGACAAGACCACAGAGGACTCCATCCCAGATCTGATCAACACAACCCACTGTACTTAATCCTCTCGGATCCAGTGATCACAAATGTCTGCTGTTCTCTCCAGACACAACATCAGGAGGGAGAAGTGAGGTGCAGGGGAAAAAACGATGTCTGATAACCCAGAACAGAAAGGAGACCTTTGCACGATGTATGGCCAGTACTGACTGGTCTGCCATATGAGGTGGAGAGTATCGATGCAAAGGTTGAGACGTTCAACTCCTGCATTCAAACTGCACTTGATGTATGCATGCCAATAAGAAATAAGAAAACAACAACACTGGACCAGCCCTGGATGACTGAAATAAAGGCTGCCATCAGGAAAATACAGAATATTTTCAACAGATGGGGAGAAACAATGACATGGAGAAAATACAGAAACACAGTGCAAATGATTTATCAAGGAAGCAAAGACAAGCTACTACAAAACTGAAATCCAGGACCTAAAGAAGAAAAACCCTAAGGAATGGTGGGACTTCATTAACAAAGGACTGGGACCAAAGAAAACATCAGGAGGGAGAATACAGGTCGAGGGAATTGAAGACGACGACCTGGCTGATGTTTTGAATGGTTTCTTTGCTGAGGCATGGACAAGCACCACACCTCTTGCCATCTTCCCCCTGCCCATGCCTACAAGGCAGGTTGAGCTGTGCAGCATTAGCCAGTTAAAGCAAGCTCTGACCAGACTCAGCCCACATAAAGCATGGCTACTAGCCTGGCTCCACAGCTACACCACCGAAAGAGGGCAGAGGGTGATGGCAACTGGCACATTTAGCCCTTGGTCAGAGGTCACCTCTGGTGTGCCACAAGGTGGCGTGGTTTCACCATATCTGTTTCTCCTTCACATGTCCACCTGAAAAGTTGTCTTCAGTGACACTCTGGACACTGGGTATGCAGACGATGTAGGGCTGTCCCGAGCCATACCATTAACCAGCATCCAAGAGGACACTTCCATGGGCTTGGAGATACAGCAGCTGGAAGAGTGGGCCACATCCAACAACATAGTCCTGAATGGGAAAAAGTCTGTGGAAATTCAGATATGTTTTTCTAGAGACCATCCACAACCTGCACCACTAATATTAGGAGGACAGGAAGTACCAGTGGTAACAACAACCAAGTATTTTGGTTTTCATCTAGACTCTAACCTCAGTGGTGACACGTGGAGCAGTCAGTGAGAAAGGCCTCAAAACGCCTTTTTGACATTTCTTGCCAGTAATGTCCTACTGAAGATCTGGTCACAGTCTATACTACACTGGCCAGGCCTTGTCTGGAATACGGTGGAGTGCTGTTAGTTGAATGCAGTAAAAAGCAGCAGGCCCAACTAGACAGGGTGCAGAGGAGGGCCTTGAGGATCATCTCCAGAGGTGGAGCAGTCCAACCACAGCTCTCATCACTGCAGAGCAGGCGAGAACAGGCTGCAGTGCACCTGGTGAAGGACATGCACACTCTTGACCATCCACTGAATGACCTGCTCCCTCCAAGAAGAGGTAACTGCACCACCAGGCTCCTGAGAAACAGCCACAAACTGTCCTGTCTAACGGCCCGTACAAACTGCCTGCGAAACGCCACTCTACCCACTGCTATCAGACTGCATAACAACTCCAGCTCTTAAATGGTTTTCCCAAAAACTCTGTTTTTTAAAATCACATTTAATATTTCAATTTCCATCATGAAAAATGTCCTGTAATGTTTCAAGTGTTCTGTATTCTACTTATGTCACATATTGTGTTGTGTATTTAACAGGTAGCCTAGCGGTTAAGAGTGTTGGGCCAGTAACAAAGGTCGCTGGTTTGAATCCTGAGCCAACTAGGTCAAAGATCTGTCGTTGTGGCCTTGAGCAAGGCAATTAACCCCAATTGGTCCTATAAGTCGCTCTGGATAAGAGCATCTGCTAAATTACAAATATGTCATGAAAAATCATGTTTGTACATGAATTTGTGCTGGGCAACCTCTTCTTCTCTTGTGAATAAATATAACAAAGTGTTTAAAGTGAAATAGTTAGTGTCTATACAGTGCATTCTGAAAGTATTCAGACCCCTTGACTTTTTCAACCAAAAAATACGTTACTGCCTTATTGTAAAATTGATTTTTTTAAATTAAAAATGTAATCCCTCATCAATCTACACACAGTACCCCATAATGACAAAGTAAAATCAGGTTTAGACATTTTTGCAAATTTATTAGAAATAAAAAACAGATACCTTATTTACATAAGTATTCCAGACCCTTTGCTATGAATCTCGAAATGTTGCTCAGGTGCATCCTATTTCCATTGATATTCCTTGAGATGTTTCTACAACTTGATTGGAGTCCACCTGAGATAAATTCAAATGATTGGACATGGTTTGAAAAGGCACGCACTTGTCTATATAACATCCCACAGTTGACATTGCATGTCAGAGCAAAAACCAAGCCATGAGGTCGAAGGAATTGTCCGTAGAGCTCCGAGACAGGATTGTGTTGAGGCACAGATCTGGGAAGGGTACCAAAAAATGTCTGCAGCATTGAAGGTCCCCAAGAACATATTCGCCTCCTCTATTCTTAAATGGAAGAAGTTTGAAACCACCATGACTCTTCCTAGATCTGTCCGCCCGGCCAAACTGAGCAATCAGGGGAGAAGGGCCTTGGTCAGGGAGGTGACCAAGAACCCAATGATCACTTTGACAGAGCTCCAGAGTTCAGCCCGCTTGGAGTTTGCCAAGAGGCACCTAAAGGACTCTGACCATGAGAAACAAGATTCTCTGGTCTGATGTTACCAAGGTTGAACTCTTTGGCCTGAATGCCAAGCGTCAGGTATGGAGGAAACCTGGCACCATGCCTACGGTGAAGCATGGTCGTGGCAGTATCATGCTGTGCGGATGTTTTTCAGAGGCAGGGACTGGGAGACTAGTCAGGATTGAGGGAATAATGAACAGAGCAAAGTACAGAGAGATCCTTGATGAAAACCTGCTCCAGAGCGCTCAGGACTTCAGACTGGGGCGAAGGTTCACCTGGCCCAGCCAGAGCCCAGACTTGAACCCAATTTAACATCTCTGGAGAGACCAGAAAATAGCTGTGCAGCAGTGCTCCCCATCCAACCTGATAGAGCTTGAATGGATGAAACTCCCCAAATACAGGTGTGCCAAGCTTGTAGCATCATACCCAAGAAGACTCGATGTTGTAATTGCTGCCAAAGGTGCTTCAAGAAAGGACTGAGTAAAGGGTCTGAAAACGTATGTAAATTTGATATTTCCGTTTTTTAATTAATAAATTGGGAAAAACGTCTAAAAACCTGTCTTTTGCTTAGACATTATGGGGTATTGTGTGTAGATTGAGGGGAAAAACGATTTAATCAATTTTAGAATATGGCTGTAACGTAATAAAATGTGGAAAAAGTCAAGGGGTCTGAATACTTTCAGAAGGCACTGTATATAGCCAAGCTATCATTGACTAGGTATTGGCACCCCATGTACAGTGGGGTGAACAAGTATTTGATACACTGCCGATTTTGCAGGTTTTCCTACTTACAAAACATGTAGAGGTCTGCAATTTTTATTATAGGTACACTTCAACTGTGAGAGACGGAATCTAAAACAAAAATCCAGAAAATCACATTGTATGATTTTTAAGTAATTAATTTGCATTTTATTGCATGACATAAGTATTTGATACATCAGAAAAGCAGAACTTAATATTTGGTACAGAAACCTTTGTTTGCAATTACAGAGATCATACGTTTCCTGTAGGTCTTGACCAGGTTTGCACACACTGCAGCAGGGATTTTGGCCCACTCCTCCATACAGACCTTCTCCAGATCATTCAGGTTTCGGGGGCTGTCCATGGGCAATTCGGACTTTCAGGTCCCTCCAAAGATGTTCTATTGGGTTCAGGTCTGGAGACTGGCTAGGCCACTCCAGGACCTTGAGATGCTTCTTACAGAGCCACTCCTTAGTTGCCCTGGCTGTGTGTTTCGGGTCGTTGTCATGCTGGAAGACCAAGCCACGACCCATCTTCAATGCTCTTACTGAGGGAAGGAGGTTGTTGGCCAAGATCTCGCGATACATGGCCCCATCCATCCTCCCCTCAATACGGTGCAGTCGTCCTGTCCCCTTTGCAGAAAAGCATCCCCAAAGAATTATGTTTCCACCTCCATGCTTCACGGTTGGGATGGTGTTCTTGGGGTTGTACTCATCCTTCTTATTCCTCCAAACACGGCGAGTGGAGTTTACACCAAAAAGCTCTATTTTTGTCTCATCAGACCACAAGACCTTCTCATTCCTCCTCTGGATCATCCAGATGGTCATTGGCAAACTTCAGACGGGCCTGGACATGCGCTGGATTGAGCAGGGGGACCTTGCGTGCGCTGCAGGATTTTAATCCATGACGGCGTAGTGTGTTACTAATGGTTTTCTTTGAGACTGTGGTCCCAGCTCTCTTCAGGTCATTGACCAGGTCCTGCTGTGTAGTTCTGGGCTGATCCCTCACCTTCCTCATGATCATTGATGCCCCACAAGGTGAGATCTTGCATGGAGCCCCAGACCGAGGGTGATTGACCGTCATCTTGAACTTCTTCCATTTTCTAATAATTGCGCCAACAGTTGTTGCCTTCTCACCAAGGTGCTTGCCTATTGTCCTGTAGCCCATCCCAGCCTTGTGCAGGTCTACAATTTTATCCCTGATGTCCTTACACAGCTCTCTGGTCTTGGCCATTGTGGAGAGGTTGGAGTCTGTTTGATTGAGTGTGTGGACAGGTGTCTTTTATACAGGTAACGAGTTCAAACAGGTGCAGTTAATACAGGTAATGAGTGGAGAAAAGGAGGGCTTTTTAAAGACAAACTAACAGGGCTGTGAGAGACAGAATTGTTACTGGTTGGTAGGTGATCAAATACTTATGTCATGCAATAAAATGCAAATTAATTACTTAAAAATCATACAATGTGATTTTCTGGATTTTTGTTTTAGATTCCGTCTCTCAAAGTTGAAGTGTACCTATGATAAATATTACAGACCTCTACATGCTTTGTAAGTAGGAAAACCTGCAAAATCGGCAGTGTATCAAATACTTATTCTCCCCACTATATATAGCCAAGCTACCATTGCTCATTGTGTATTAATTCCTCATGCTACAATCTTTTTCCTATTATTATAATTGTTGTATTGTGTTCTCCATTGTTGGTCAACATTTCACTGTTAGTCTACACCTGTTGTTTACCAAGCATGTGACAATTAAAATGAAATGACTACGTATTTAGTTAATTGTCTTCTAAAACTATACTGAAAAAATATATAAACTTGACATGTAAAGAGTTGGTCCCATGTTTCATGAGCTAAAATAAAAGATGCCAGAAATTTTCCAGACGCACAAAAAACGTATTTCTCTCAAATTTGGTAAACAAATTTGTTTCCATTTCTGTTAGTGAGCATTTCTCCTTTGCCAAGATAATCAATCCACCTGACAGTTGTGGCATATCAAGAAGCTGATTAAACAGCATGATCATTACACAGGTGCACCTTGTGCTGGGTATAATAAAAGGCCACTCTGAAATATGCAGTTTTGTCACACAACACAATGCCACAGATGTCTACATTTTGAGGGAGTGCGCAATTGGCATGCTGACTGCAGGAATGTTCACAAGAGCTGTTGCCAGAGAATTTAATGTACATTTCTCTACCGAGGATTTGGCAGAACGTCCCACTGGCTTCACAGCCGCAGACCACGTGTAACCGTGCAAGCCCAGGACCTCCACATCTGGATTCTTCACCTGCAGGATCATCTGAGATCAGCCACCCGGACAGCTGATGAAACTGAGGAGAATTTTTATCTGTAATAAAGCCCTTTAGTGGGGAAAAAATCATTCTTATTGGCTGATGGGTGGGCCTGGCTCCCAAATGGTTGGGCCTATGCCTTCCCCTTAGGGCCTAATTAATGTACAGTGGGGGAAAAAAAGTATTTAGTCAGCTACCAATTGTGCAAGTTCTCCCACTTAAAAAAGATGAGAGAGGCCTGTAATTTTCTTCATAGGTACACGTCAACTATGACAAACAAATTGAGATAAAAATATCCAGAAAATCACATTGTAGGATTTTTATGAATTTATTTGCAAATTATGGTGGAAAATAAGTATTTGGTCACCTACAAACAAGCAAGATTTCTGGCTCTCACAGACCTGTAACTTCTTCTTTAAGAGGCTCCTCTGTCCTCCACTCATTACCTGTATTAATGGCACCTGTTTGAACTTGTTATCAGTATAAAAGACACCTGTCCACAACCTCAAACAGTCACACTCCAAACTCCACTATGGCCAAGACCAAAGAGCTGTCAAAGGATACCAGAAACAAAATTGTAGACCTGCACCAGGCTGGGAAGACTGAATCTGCAATAGGTAAGCAGCTTGGTTTGAAGAAATCAACTGTGGGAGCAATTATTAGGAAATGGAAGACATACAAGACCACTGATAATCTCCCTCGATCTGCAAGATCTCACCCCGTGGGGTCAAAATGATCACAAGAACGATGAGCAAAAATCCCAGAACCACACGGGGGGACCTAGTGAATGACCTGCAGAGAGCTGGGACCAAAGTAACAAAGCCTACCATCAGTAACACACTACGCCGCCAGGGACTCAAATCCTGCAGTGCCAGACGTGTCCCCCTGCTTAAGCCAGTACATGTCCAGGCCCGTCTGAAGTTTGCTAGAGTACATTTGGATGATCCAGAAGAGGATTGGGAGAATTTCATACGGTCAGATGAAACCAAAATATAACTTTTTGGTAAAAACTCAACTCGTCGTGTTTGGAGGACAAAGAATGCTGAGTTGCATCCAAAGAACACCATACCTACTGTGGAGCATGGGGGTGGAAACATCATGCTTTGGGGCTGTTTTTCTGCAAAGGGACCAGGACGACTGATCCGTGTAAAGGAAAGAATGAATGGGGCCATGTATCGTGAGATTTTGAGTGAAAACCTCCTTCCATCAGCAAGGGCATTGAAGATGAAACGTGGCTGGGTCTTTCAGCATGACAATGATCCCAAACACACCGCCCGGGCAACGAAGGAGTGACTTCGTAAGAAGCATTTCAAGGTCCTGGAGTGGCCTAGCCAGATCTCAACCCCATAGAAAATCTTTGGAGGGAGTTGAAGATCTATGTTGCCCAGCGACAGCCCCAAAACATCACTGCTCTAGAGGAGATCTGCATGGAGGAATGGGCCAAAATACCAGCAACAGTGTGTGAAAACCTTGTGAAGACTTACAGAAAACGTTTGACCTGTGTTATTGCCAACAAAGGGTATATAAGAAACTTTTGTTATTGACCAAATGCTTATTTTCCACCATAATTTGCAAATAAATTCATTAAAAATCCTACAATGTGATTTTCTGGAGAAAAAAAATCTAATTTTGTCTGTCAAATTTGACGTGTACCTAGGTTGAAAATTACAGGCCTCTCATCTTTTTAAGTCAAAACTGTTCGCTTCTCTGGCACCCCAATGGTGGAACAAGCTCCCTCACGACCACTGTCACTGACCACTTTCCGGAGACACTTGAAACCCCACCTCTTTAAGGAATACCTGGGATAGGATAAAGTAATCATTTTACATTTACATTTTAGTCATTTAGCAGACGCTCTTATCCAGAGCGACTTACAGGAGCAATTAGGGTTAAGTGCCTCGCTCAAGGGCACATTTACGTCATTTAGCAGACGCTCTAGTCCAGAGCGACTCACAAATTGATGCATTCACCCTATAGCCAGTGGGATATCCACTTTACATTATTTTTTATTTTTTTATTTTTATTTTTATTTTTTGGGGGGGGTAGAAGGATTACTTTATCCTATCCCAGGTATTCCTTAAATCCTTCTACCCCCCTTAAAATAAAATAAAAATAAAAAAATTTGTAAAGTGGTTATCCCACTGGTTATAGGGTGAATGCACCAATTTGTAAGTCGCTCTGGATAAGAGCGTCTGCTAAATGACGTAAATGTAAATGTAATTGGTGGCTGACTAAATACTTTTTTTCCCCACTGTAAGTTGAATGCACCAATTTGTATGTCGCTCTGGATAAGAGCGTCTGCTAAATGATGTAAATGTAAATGTAATTATCAGTGAGTACAAACCCAGCCTGCCTCTCTCCTTCCACACTGAGTCCAACCTTACAGTCACTGGGTACTGATTGTGACAGTGGAGCCCAGTTTACTGCAGGATCCAGAGATGGCATCAGTGAAGCTGGAAGACTGCAGTCAAACACTGGAGCTGAATGTCAACATTAAAGATGAAGAAGAGGAGGAGAAGATTGGGAAATCTGTTTCTCATGGTAAGAGTAGGTTCTTTAGTGATCATATGTACAGTACACCTCACCTGCGACTCATGAAAATACTTCAATTTATGTATTAACAAAGTCTACTAACATGTTTATCTGACACCATAAAGACGATTAAAATATGCAAGCAAGCATTAGGCAATGAGTTGATGTTGACTAGCAAGAATTGGTCTGAAGTGGAAGACTAAAGGTAAATAGATTTAATAACATTGTAAAATTAACGATTTACTTACATTTTTTTAATTGTTAGAGGAACTTGGGTTATGTGCCTTGCTCAAGGGCACATCGACAGTTTTTTTCACCTAGCCGGCTGGGGATTCGAACCAGCAACCTTTCAGTTACTGCCCAAGGTGTAAAGCCTAAGTTACAAGTTAATACTGACATTAACTAAACATTAAGTATCTACATTTACATTTTACATTTTAGTCATTTAGCAGACGCTCTTATCCAGAGCGACTTACAGTTAGTGAATACATATTTTTTTATATATTTTTTTATACTGGCCCCCCGTGGGAATCGAACCCACAACCCTGGCGTTACAAACGCCATGCTCTATCAACTGAGCTACATCCCTGCCGGCCATTCTCTCCCCTACCCTGGACGACGCTGGGCCAATTGTGCGCCGCCCCATGAGTCTCCTGGTCGCGGCCGGCTGCGACAGAGCCTGGATTCGAACCAGGATCTCTAGTGGCACAGTTAGCACTGCGATGCAGTGCCTTAGACCACTGCGCCACTCAGGAGGTAAACACCATACCTACTGTAAACACCATACCTACCTATATCTAAACATGATCAGACAGGAAGAGAAAGACAAAGAATCCATAGCTTGTGTCGTGGCCCACAGCTCATGGGATAGAGAGAATCCATAGCTTGTGTCGTGGCCCACAGCTCATGGGATAGAGAGAATCCATAGCTTGTGTTGTGGCCCATAGCTCATGGGATAGAGAGAATCCATAGCTTGTGTCGTGGTCCATAGCTCATGGGATAGAGAGAATCCATAGCTTGTGTCGTGGTCCATAGCTCATGGGATAGAGAGAATCCATAGCATGTGTCGTGACCCATAGCTCATGGGAGAGGGGTAGAGAGAAAGACAGTGTACACTGAGTGTATTAAACATTAGGAACACTTGCTTCTTTCCCTGCCATAGACTGACCAGGTGAAAGCTATGATCCCTTATCGATGTCTCTTGTTAAATCCACTTCAGTGTAGATGAAGGGTTAAAGAAGGATTTTTTGTGTATGTGTTTCATTCAGAGGGTGAATGGGCAAAACAAAATATTTAAGTGCCTTTGAACAGGGTATGGTAGTAGGTACCAGACGCACCCGTTTTAATGTGTCAAGAACTGCAACACAGTTTCCCGCAGTTTCAACAGTTTCCCGTGGGTATCAAGAACGGTCCACCACCAAAAGGACATCCAGCCAACTTGACACAACTGTGGAAAGCATTGGAGTCAACATGGGCCAGCATCCCTGTGGAAGGCTTTCGACACCTTGTAGAGTCCATGCCCTGACAAAGTTAGGCTTTTCTGAGGGCAGAAGGGGGTGCAACTCAATATTAGGAAGGTGTTCCTAATGTTTTGTTCACTCAGTATATATCTCACCACAGCAGGTCAAGAACAAAAGAGAAAGACACATTGAAGCTAAGACCCTTTTAGAACCATTTGACCATGTTTGGATTCAAAATCGGAGTTGTTGATCAATAACATTACTGTTGAGTTAACTTCCAATCAGATATCAGACCTACAGCATGTTATCACAACAGGAGCTCAGAGGTGTGACAGAATGGGGGATGGTGAGATAATGCATCATTCAGAATGGGGGATGGTGAGATAATGCATCATTCAGAATGGGGGATGGTGAGATAATGCATCATTCAGAATGGGGGATGGTGAGATAATGCATCATTCAGAATGGGGGATGGTGAGATAATGCATCATTCAGAATGGGGGATTGTGAGAAAATGCAGCATTCAGAATGGGGGATGGTGAGATAATGCATCATTCAGAATGGGGGATGGTGAGATAATGCATCATTCAGAATGGGGGATGGTGAGATAATGCATCATTCAGAATGGGGGATGGTGAGATAATGCACCATTCAGAATGGGGGATGGTGACATAATGCATAATTCAGAATGGGGGGATGTGGGGAGCAACACAGAGAAGGCTGAATTCCTGAGAAGACAGTAAAACCTTTGGGTTGATAAAAGAGAAGTCTGGGGTTGGGCCCACCACTATAGTACTATCTACATCTATGAGTTATCTCCAAAAGTAAGACCTCCATAAGTTCATTCTGTCATTCTGACACCCCTGAAGAACTCAACACAACAAAGCTTGTTTTATCGTTGTGCATGAAAAGTTGTTATAGAACTGTTTCGATGATAAGATAGATGTTCTTTCATGCTACTGAGACTTGCATGGATGACACCAGTATTGTCAGCATTTGTTTTATTAACTGGGCTATCTGGAGAGATCAGAGAGTAGACTAAAGTGAAGTAGACATACTGCCAGTGTTTTGAAGTTCTAGGAAATTAGTCTGTGTAGTTGCCAGGGTTGGTGTCAATTCCATTTAAATTCCAGTCAATTCAGGAAGTACACTGTCATTCTAATTCCAATTCTCTTCAATGTTTTTCAATCAGGAAAATTGGTTTACTGGAAACACCTTTCCTCTTTTGACCTCACCCTTTCCCAGTCCCCTCCCACTGCGTGACCCCATCTTCACTAGAGGCTGTTCTCCTACTAATCTCACTGTTATTCCCCCTCCAAGTCTCTGACCCCTACTTTGTTTCCTTTTCTCTCCATCTCTCCTCCAACCTACCCACTCAGCTCTAACCCAGATGGTCATGCTCCTCCCACTCAGCCCCTAACCCAGATGGTCATGCTCCTCCCACTCAGCCCTAACCCAGATGGTCATGCTCCTCCCACTCAGCCCCTAACCCAGATGGTCATGCTCCTCCCACTCAGCCCTAACCCAGATGGTCATGCTCCTCCCACTCAGCCCCTAACCCAGATGGTCATGCTCCTCCCACTCAGCTCTAACCCAGATGGTCATGCTCCTCCCACTCAGCCCCTAACCCAGATGGTCATGCTCCTCCCACTCAGCCCCTAACCCAGATAGTCATGCTCCTCCCACTCAGCCCCTAACCCAGATGGTCATGCACCGCTCGCAATCTTCACTCTCTCTCTCCGCTTCTCTCCCCTATTTTATCCTATCCTCTCTCATGACTCTGACTTTGCCTCCTGGACCCTACTCTACTCCCTTTCTGCACCCTAGAAAATGTAATTGATACGATTGTGATGCGTTGTTGTCTCACCTAGCTATCTGAAGATGAATGCACTATTGTAAGTCACTCTGGATAAGAGTGTCTGCTGAATTAGTCAAATTTAAAAATGTGAATTGTACTAACCCTTGTGATAGTGAGTGGAGGATGATATGGCTCATAACACTTTAGAATAGTTTTATTCCCCTGTATTGTGCAGCATACTTATATTAAGTCATTTGTTACCCAGTACAGCCAGAAGAGGACTGGCCACTGCTCAGAGCCTGGTTCCTCTCTAGGTTTCTTCCTAGGTTCCTTCCTTCTAGGGAGTTTTTCCTAGCCACTGTGCTTCTGCATTGCTTGCTCTTTGGGGTTTTAGTCTCGGTACCTGCACCCTCAGCGGAGTCAACAAACACCGGAAGCATCCGTGTTTCAGGGAAAAGGCAGAGAGGAAGGCAAAGCCTGAAAACCGGAAGCTTCTGGTTTCTGTGGACCTGGTTTAGGCATTTATTTTACGCCTGATACGTTAGGTTAGGGCAGTGCTTCTCAATTATTTTCTGTTACGCCCCCCCTAGGAAGAAGTAAACATTTCGCGCCGCCCAACTCTCCGCTGCGACTGTAAATAGTATCATTTGTCTATAAAATTGTTATAAGTACACCTCTGCATAACATTGTATCCTTATTAACATTAAAGAAAACAAAAAAAACAAAAATAAATATAGATCAACTTACAAAGAATAACTTTATTAACATTTTTTAGTCTGTAACAGAAAATACTTAAAGTGCATCGATTTGCCTGAAATTAAAAAAATAATTCAAGCCTTATTTAAACTGTAAATATTTTTTGACCATTTGATACTGAAAAATAAAATAAAATATAATCAATACATAATAATACATTCAAATTGATCAGCAACATTAACTCAGGAGTACAATATATGAAACACTGACCTATAAAACAAAAATGAATAAAACAATTTGTGCTGATTTTTTAAAAATCAAAATGAGGAGGTCAGGATTAATGGCTACAATGAGCACGTTTTGCAGTGCACAGCTTTTCGAAGCGGGGTTTGAAGCATGATACTGCAACTCTCAGCTCCTGCTCAATGTTTAGCTGGGACCTGTACTTGGTCTTCAGTGCAGCAACAGCAGAGAAGCCAGTCTCACAAAGATAAGATGTTGCAAAAGGAAGAAGAATGCCCATGGCCCTCTGCCCTAAGAGTGGATACTGCCTCTCTACACTCAGCCAGAATTCACTCAGTGTCTGTGATGTGAACCTCAGTCTCAATGTGGAGTCAGACGTCATATCAATGAACTGGTCCTCCTCTGCCGAGCTGAAACCAGTTGGAGCTGGTGCATTAAAATGATCTCTGACCCAGTCATATTGGGAAATGTTTTCAGGGAAGTACTTTTAAAGAATCCCATCAGTGATGAAATATGCTCCTTAATATATGGAATCACTGAGGTGGCATCATAGTCAGTAGTGTCAACAAATTCATGCAGGTTCTCGAATGAATCAGTATTTCCCTTCATCAAGTCGCCTGCCCCACATTGCAAGCTTTCGAGTGAAAGAGCTGATCTTGTCTGTGACCTGAGGGAGGTGTTTATCTTTCCCTTGAAGCTGTAGATTTAGTTCATTTAGCTTTCCAAATATGTCACTCAGGTAGGCCAGTTTTGCCAGGAAGTTCTCATCACTACATTTTTCTGCGAGATCATACTTGTGCTCCTGCTCCGAAAACATTCTTATCTGCTCTCTGAGCTCAAAAACTTGGGACAAGACTTTTCCTCGTGACAGCCACCCTGCTTCACTGTGAAACAGCACAGCTTGATGTTCAGCTCCCATCTCCTCACAGATAGCAGAGAAGACTCTTGTTTTTAGTGGTCTGGTCTTTATAAAATTGACTACACCTACAATGTCAGTCATAACCTCACTTAATTCAGAGGAAATGTGCCTTGATGCCAGTGCTTCTCTGTGTATAATACAGTGTGTCCACTCAGCATTAGGTGAGGCCTTCTTGATGAGTGCCCGAAGTCCTTTTCTCATCCCTGCCATGGTCTGTGCACCATCACTGCAAACACCAATGCAGTTCTCCCACTTTAGCCCATTCTCAGTCAGGAAGCAGTTCAGCATTTTGAATAGCTCTTCAGCTGTGGCTCTGTCTCTGACATATTTACAAAAAAGTAGATCCTCACACATGGAGTTTGTCATGTCAAATCGTACATAAACCATAAACAAACAGTCTTTGTTGCCGTCAGTTGCTTCATCGAACTGTAAGGCAAAACATTTGTCTTTGAGTTTATATACCAGCTGTTCTTTAAGATCGTTAGCAATGTCATTTATACGTCTGGCGACAGTGTCATTGGACAGAGGGATAGTTTTTATTTTTGCAGCACTTGCGTCATCCAGCATGACAGAGACCATGTCTAATGGTGCAGGCAGTATCAGCTCCTCTGCTATGGAGTGGGTTTTTTTGCACTGAGCAATTTGGTACGCCACCTTATATGATGCTAACAGTGCTCGCTGGTTTACTGAAGTAGTATTCACAAAGCGGGACGATTGTTGGCAATATTCGGCACGTTTTCGCTGAAAAAACTCAAGCGGCTTATCAGCGTGATTGGGGTGTAATGTCTTTAAGTGACGCCTTAATTTATTTGGCTTCATGCTGTCCGCAGCCAACATTTTTAGACACAGTAAACATACCGGTCTTTCCTCGTCTCCCACCGTAGTCACAGTGAAGCCAAGCGCTACATACGCTTCGTCATATTTCCTCGTCTTAGCTTTCGGGAGACATACATTTGTCTCATTATCTCCGTCTCTCTCCGCCTTTCTTTTCATCTCTGTGAAATATTTTTCCATGGAGTCTCTTAAGGGTTTGTTATCTGCACTTCATATCTCCTGCTGTGTGCTCTTGTTCGGTGCAAAAAAAACTACTCCCTGCGGGAAAAAAAGCATGTTCCACGGGGTCACACGCGCCCCCCCTGGCATTGCTCCGAGCCCCACCAGGGGGGCGCGCCCCACTATTTGAGAAGGACTGGGTTAGGGTATCTGTGAAGTACTCTGTAATAACGGCTGATGTAAAATGGGCTTTATAAAATCAATGTGATTGATGTAAATCACACCAACTGACTGGTTCTTCTGATGTTGTTCACACAGGAGACCATGTTGAGACATTCTCTACATCCAGAGAGCAACAGCAGGAAGATCACAGAGCTAAGAGGTCTCACCACTGCCCACATTGTGAGGAGATTTTCCCAATTCTATCAAAGCTAAAAAATACACCTAAAAATCCACCCAGGAGAGAATCTATTTCCCTGCTCTGATTGTGGGAAGAGCTGTAAAATATCAAGGGATCTGGTACTCCTGCTCTGACTGTTGGAAGAGTTTCTCTCAACATGGCCACATGAATGTGAGAATCCTCATCAGTTGTCTGACTAGCTAAGATTAAAATCATTCCATCACTTAATTCTCAAGAAAGAGTAGAACACTTGTAATCCCATTGTTTCTCACTGTGAGAGAACTGTGCAGAGGAAAGGGAACGTTATAGAATGTTAGCCTCTCTTTACTTTACTGATCAGTGTTCACCTGGTCAGTTTTGGTGTGTTTTGTTAGCTTCTACTGTAAAGATATTGAGATGACCTTGGATTTGCCCTTAGGGTTGAATATCCTCTGTGAGGCGTCTCACAATGGAGTCTGATGGTTGACTGGGTTGTTTTGCTTCCCTCTGCAGTGTTCTGTGGGAATGAGCTAGTAGACACAACATGTATCAGACAGAGATGGTGTGATGATCAGTTTTCACCATTAGTTTGGGTGGATACTTTTTATTTATTAAATTGTATTTTAAAACTAGATGAGTTATTTTAGTCATTAATAGTCATTAAGGCTTAATTTAAGCCTGTTTAATTTATCTGCCAATGAAAAATAGTGTGTATATGAATTTGTACTTTTGTTTTTCTTCTCTTTTGTGTAATGAATTACCAAAAAACTATGTTTCAAGTGACATATTTACTGTTGTTCTGAAGCTGAACAAGACAGGAAGTTTAAATGAGCATCACAAAGCTAAATTTGACCTATTCACTAACATGTTTTGTCAGCATAAGCAGCTGTGAGACATGCTAGAGTACTGTAACATTACTGATCTACTGAATCATTGTAGTTGTTGGGGGTTATCTTTACAGTCAATATAATGGTGGTGGATAAGCCTTCAATGCAAGCTGCAGGGGTTGCCTTTCAACAAGATGATTCTGACATTTTAAAGGTTAAAAAGGTGGACTTTGTGGCCTTTATCGCAATGGTGATTAACGCACTGCCAAGGTGGAGAAAATATCTAGGAAGATAGAAAAAATTGTGGTTGCGGCGGAACGGTTCCTGGGGCTGAAAGATTTATTGGCAAAAGAGTTACATGGAATATTGTAAAAAGCCGTATCACTCTCTCAGGTCCTAGAGCCTGAGAAGTGAGATATGGAGATTTAAAAGAAGGAAGAAATGGGAGTTTTGTTTGTTTTGGCAATGAACTATTTTTATTAGTGTGGAGTAAGTTAGTATCACTATTAAGTATGGATGTATTTTTTATTTAATTTATTTTGTGGTTTCAAACCGTCCAGTTGGTGGCGGCAATGCAACTTTTGGAAGTAGTCTGCCATAAAACCCACAGAAGAAGGAGAAGATGTCGCGGATGCTCTGTGGTAGTGGGGGGAACTTCCGGGGACGCGCGCAACATTCTTCAGAACAAAGAAAACGACAGGACTGTGCTTTCCGTTTCTCTTTATTACTACAGGTATGTAATAGCACTTTTACACTGTCTAATATCGAAATAACGTCTTAACATGTTAGATAACAAATAAGTCAAGGTATTATCACGTTTGGGAAAGGTTTTGTGTAATGTTTGTGTCAATCCGAGTGATTGAAGAACTTGATAAAATATATTTTACAAGCACATGGCGCGGGGTCCATAACACGTTTTCATTTGTGAGGCTTTCCAGGTTCGTATATAGGTCAGTGCGTTTCGCCTGGGCATGTTCAGTACAAAAACGTTTTTGAAAGTTTCAGATAGAAATGCCCTGAATAGAACTGACATGATTCGTTAGAATCAGAGCCATGTTTGCTCTATAATACATTTGTATCTGATCGTGGCCAACTTCTCCATCCTCCTGCTGGACGCAGCCCTGGTACCCGCTTGTCCCTACGTATGTGAAACTAGTCATAATAATGATTAGCCACAATAGTGGAATTTGCGGTTCGCCCTCAAAATAAAAGGCCCTCATTGAAAGTGATGCAAACTGATACAAAATATTGGAATCATGTCAAATGTTGTTACTTAATTTAAAATGAATTACAAAAACTAATTATTTTGAGAAAAAAAAACGGTTGAAATCCCACTTATGAAACGGGTTGGATTGTGCTCCCATGGAACGGGTGACACCCACAGAAAACAATTCTCAAGAGTTTATACAAATGTTAGCATCTTAGCTCTTATTGCAGGACTTTAACTGTGAAAAATCACCTTCCCAGTCAGTCTATTGCAGGGGTACTCCAGTACTATTTAAGAAGGTCCGGTCACACAAATTTCCTAGGTGGCAATGGTCCAGATGGATATTGTCATTTATTGGTGTAGTAACAAACCCCCAACATGTGACCCCAAATTGTTCACAACCCTCTTGTTGGCGGAGAAAACATTTAGCAGTTTTAAAGCTAATATCCCGCAATTCTACACATTTTACGACAGGGCTGAGATGTTTTGTTGTTGCTGTTTTTAAGCAATTCTACATGATTCCATGTCTTATGTGTGTTTATATGATACCAGGGGTTGAAGCCCAACCAAAACAGTATTATTATATTATTTTTGGGGGCACCTGTGGTCCATATTGACCCCGTTCTGGGTCCGGACCGCATTCAACCAGTTGAGTATGCTGTTTCTTTTGTTTGTATTGGACATTCATATTGCACTGTACAGCCCTACCTATGTATTGTTCAGCCTACTCAGTGACACCCACAGAACACAACTATGTAGACTTTACACAAATATTAGCGTCTTCACTCTATTGCAGGACTCTGAAACCACTGTTGTCCAGGAGTTTAACCCTGTCAGCTAAATTGTCATGATAATCAGTGGTTTCAAGTTTGTCTCTGTACATTTTTGACGAGATGATCATAGCAAAAAATATATATATAATTCTGCATTTCCCGCTGTGCAAATGCATTGTTTCTCATTGCAAATAGGCTCAGGATTACTCCTTATAAAGTTGGGGAGCTGATAGGCCTTTTCAGAGCTTAAATAGCCAAAATGATTAGTCACAGGGCTCCCGAGTGGCGCAGCGGTCTAAGGCACTGCATCTGTCACTACAGACCCTGGTTGGATTCCAGGCTGTATCACAATCCGGCCGTGATTGGGAGTTGCATAGGGCGGTGCAAAATTGGCCCAGTGTCGGCCGGGTAAGCCATCATTGTAAATGAGAATTTGTTCTTAACTGACTTGGCCCAAACATTGGGCCAAACATTAGACCGGACCAAATCTGAACCAATCACTCAGACATCATTAGGCAGGTTTCCATTGACCCAGGTGCATTCGACAAAAGCAATGTTGCAAAAAATATATATTTGCGACGTGTGTAATGGAAGCGGCAGATATAGGAGAAATGTTCTAAAGCTCAACAACCATTTTTAATCGTTGGATCGGGTGGGTTTTTCTTTTGTCAAAGTTTCTTTATTCTGACAGGTGAGGATTGAAACAGTGTTTTTTAAATAAATGATGATTGCCAAACCATTTTGACAGTACAGGGTGAGTCATTACGTCCAGCTGTTTTTATCGACACAAGTTACAGTGGGGGAAAAACGTATTTAGTCAGCCACCAATTGTGCAAGTTCTCCCACTTAAAAAGATGAGAGGCCTGTAATTTTCATCATAGGTACACGTCAACTATGACAGACAAAATGAGGGGGAAAAATCCTGAAAATCACATTGTAGGATTTTTTATGAATTTATTTGCAAATTATGGTGGAAAATAAGTATTTGGTCAATAACAAAAGTTTCTCAATACTTTGTTATATACCCTTTGTTGGCAATGACACAGGTCAAACGTTTTCTGTAAGTCTTCACAAGGTTTTCACACACTGTCGCTGGTATTTTGGCCCATTCCTCCATGCAGATCTCCTCTAGAGCAGTGATGTTTTGGGGCTGTCGCTGGGCAACACAGACTTTCAACTCCCTCCAAAGATTTTCTATGGGGTTGAGATCTGGAGACTGGCTAGGCCACTCCAGGACCTTGAAATGCTTCTTACGAAGCCACTCCTTCATTGCCCGGGCGGTGTGTTTGGGATCATTGTCATGCTGAAAGACCCAGCCACGTTTCATCTTCAATGCCCTTGCTGATGGAAGGAGGTTTTCACTCAAAATCTCACGATACATGGCCCCATTCATTCTTTCCTTTACACGGATCAGTCGCCCTGGTCCCTTTGCAGAAAAACAGTCCCAAAGCATGATGTTTCCACCCCCATGCTTCACAGTAGGTATGGTGTTCTTTGGATGCAACCCAGCATTCTTTGTCCTCCAAGCACGACGAGTTGAGTTTTTACCAAAAAGTTCTATTTTGGTTTCATCTGACCATATGACGTTCTCCCAATCCTCTTCTGGATCATCCAAATGCACTCTAGCAAACTTCAGACGGGCCTGGACATGTACTGGCTTAAGCAGGGGGACACGTCTGGCTCTGCAGGATTTGAGTCCCTGGCGGCGTAGTGTGTTACTGATGGTAGGCTTTGTTACTTTGGTCCCAGCTCTCTGCAGGTCATTCACTAGGTCGCCCCGTGTGGTTCTGGGATTTTTGCTCACCGTTCTTGTGATCATTTTGACCCCACGGGGTGAGATCTTGCGTGGAGCCCCAGATCGAGGGAGATTATCAGTGGTCTTGTATGTCTTCCATTTCCTAATAATTGCTCCCACCGTTGATTTCTTCAAACCAAGCTGCTTACCTATTGCAGATTCAGTCTTCCCAGCCTGGTGCAGGTCTACAATTTTGTTTCTGGTGTCCTTTGACAGCTCTTTGGTCTTGGCCATAGTGGAGTTTGGAGTGTGACTGTTTGAGGTTGTGGACAGGTGTCTTTTTATACTGATAACAAGTTCAAACAGGTGCCATTAATACAGGTAACGAGTGGAGGACAGAGGAGCCTCTTAAAGAAGAAGTTACAGGTCTGTGAGAGCCAGAAATCTTGCTTGTTTGTAGGTGACCAAATACTTATTTTCCACCATAATTTGCAAATAAATTCATTAAAAATCCTACAATGTGATTTTCTGGATTTTTTTTTCTTCTCAATTTGTCTGTCATAGTTGACGTGTACCTATGATGAAAATTACAGGCCTCTCTCATCTTTTTAAGTGGGAGAACTTGCACAATTGGTGGCTGACTAAATACTTTTTTCCCCCACTGTAGTTACATGGAAACACACCCTAGAGGGCAATTGTCCTATCTATTTTCTATGCAAACTTTTTCTAAATGTCCAGAAAAAAATCACTGGACAAGTTATTGGAAACATAGCTACTGTTTCACAAGATTGGAAAGTACAGTACAGCAGAGTACAGGAAAGAAAAGTTTTTAGTTCAGTACAATAACGTAATGTACTCTGTTAGGGCGGGGCGATATGGACTACAAATCATACAGCTGTATCTTGAGTTTTTTCAAACGTATGGGTGATTCAAGATTTCTCAATTTTGTTTTTCTCTAAGTAAGTGTTGTACAATTAAAGGTCAAATACACTGCATTTCAAACAGTCAGCTATAATCTAATGAATTCAGGGCTTGTGAAGTTATACCTAGGCTAAATATAAGCCATCCACAACCAATAAGACACACTAATTATTGTATTATTTTATAAAAAATAGTTTAACCTGCTTTTTTTTGTTGGCAATAATCACTGATCTGGCTTTCAAGTTGGTCTATGAAAATGCAATTTTTTGTTACAAATGGACTAATTTATTGTAGCAGGCATTAGGTTATAGAAAATGAAAACAGGTCCCATCAACAATCTCTCAAGCTCACGTGCTAGTGATTAACCAGCTAATCTTTATATTTCAGGTTTAGCCAACTTGGATCTGTTTGCTAACAAGGTTGAACAGTTGAGTTGTTATGAACACACCATTCTGTCTGTCTCCAACTGTTTGAAAAGCATGTTAGCCTGTCCACTTTGTTCAGATGTTGAAATCAAGTGGCCTACCTTATTTCTTAGAATGAGAACGAGTTGCCAATTCCTTACAGTGGATTCAGAAAGTATTCAGACCCCTCCCCTTTTTCCATATATTCAGACACATTCAGTTGTTTCTATCTTTATCTATAATTGTTATTATGGTGTGAACGGGAAATACAGTTGGTTTTGATTGAAATAATACAGTGAAGACGGTTATTAAGGAAAATATTACATAGTGCTGCCTAAAACAAACTGCAACCTTGTACTAAATGGTTTTTGAGTCATTTATGAGAATTTCTGAAATCTACTATAGGTTAAGTGCACTTACATGGTTTAATTCAAAGTGTGCAATTTGTGTCTAATGTGAAATTAATAAATGGTTTGTTGTCAATGCTTAGCTACCTGATCTAATATATTTTTAGAGGATAAAGAAAGTGCCAGAAATGTCAAGACTAACTTTTGTGTCCGTTTCTCTATATTACTACTGGACGACTCAGATTAAGTCTGAGGCCGGTAACATCAACAGTGAGGACAAACCCAGCCTGCCTCTCTCCTTCCACACTGAGTCCAAACCTACAGTCACTGGGTCCTGATTGTGACAGTGGAGCCCAGTTTACTGCAGGATCCAGAGATGACATCAGTGAAGCTGGAAGACTGCAGTCAAACACTGGAGCTGAATGTCAACATTAAAGATGAAGAAGAGGAGGAGGAGATTGGGAAATCTGTTTCTCATGGTAAGAGCAGGTTCTATCTAACTATAAATTATCTTTTTTTTGTCAAGCAGTGGCAAATATACAGCACCTACTCATTCAAGGGTTTTTCTTAATTTTTACTATTTTCTACATTGTAGAATAATAGTGAAGACATCTAAACTATAAAATAACACATATGGAATGATGTAGTAACCAAAAAAGTGTTAAACAAACCAAAATATATTTTTGATTTTAGATTCTTCAAAGTAGCCACCCTTTGCCTTGATGACAGATTTGCACACTCTTGGCATTCTCTCAACCAGCTTCACCTGGAATGCTTTTCCAATAGTCTTGAAGAAGTTCACACACATGCTGAGCACTTGTTGGCTGCTTTTCCTTCACTCTGCGGTCCAACTCATCCCAAACCATCTCAATTGTGTTGAGGTCGGTTGATTGTGGAGGCCAGGTCATCTGATGCAGCACTCCATCACTCTCCTTCTTGGTCAAATAGCCCTTACACAGCCTGGAGGTGTGTTGGGTCATTGTCCTGTTGAAAAACAAATGATAATCCCACTAAGCGCAAACCAGATGGGATGGCGTATCGCTGCAGAATGCTGTGGTAGCCATGCTGGTTAAGTGTGCCTTGAATTCTAAATAAATCACCAGCAAAGCACCATCACACTTCCTCCTCCATGCTTCACGGTGGGAACCACACATGTAGAGATCATCCATTCGCCTACTCTGCATCTCACAAAGACACTGCGGTTTAAACTAAAAATCTCAAATTTGGACACATCAGACCAAAGGACAGATTTCCACCGGTCTAATGTCCATTGCTCATGTTTTTTGGCCCAAGCAAGTCTCTTCTTCTTGTTGGTGTCCTTTAGTAGTGGTTTCTTGCAGCAATTCGACCATGAAGGCCTGATTCACGCAGTCTCCTCTGAACAGTTGATGTTGATGTGTCTGTTACTTGAACTATGTGAAGCATTTATTTGGGCTGCAATTTCTGAGGCTGGTAACTCTAATGAACTTATCCTCTGCAGCAGAGGTAACTCAGGGTCTTCCTTTCCTGTGACGGTTCTCATGAGAGCCAGTTTCATCAATGCGCTTGTTAGTTTTTGCGACTGCACTTGAAGAATCTTAAAGTAATAATGGACTGTTTCTCTTTGCTTATTTGAGCTGTTCTTGCAATAATATGGACTTGGTCTTTTACCAAATAGGCATATCTTCTGTATACCACCCCTACCATGTCACTACTCAACTGATTGGCTCAAGCGCATTAAGAAATTCCACAAATGAACTTTTAACAAGGCACACCTGTTAATTGAAATGTATTCCAGGTGAATACCTCATGAAGTTGGTAGAGATAATGCCAAGAGTGTGCAAAGCTGTCATCAAGGCAAAGGTTGCTTACTTTAAAGAATCTCAAATATAAAATATATATATTGATTTGTTTAACACTTTGTTGGTTACTACATGATTCCATATGTTATTTCATAGTTGTGATGTTTTCACTATTATTATACAATGTAGAAAATAGTACAAATAAAGAACCCCTGGAATGAGTAGGTGTTCTAAAACTTTTGACTGGTACTGTATGTGAATTTGGGAATATCTACTATAGGTTAAGTACCGGCACCTCAAATATCTAGTGCTTGAGCTCCTGTTCCTCTTATAGAATGTTAGCTCAACAGTATTGTGGAGCTCCTGCACCTAAATATAAACAGTACCGGCACCCAAAATGAGTACCGGCACCTATTTCAGCCCAAGTCAAGCACTGAATTAGGTGATTTAACAAGAAGAAATATAAAATATTTTTAGAGAATAAAGAAAGTGCCAGAACTGTCAGGACAATGACTTTTTGTGTCTGTTTCTCATTGTTACTACAGGACCACTAGAATTAAATCTGAGGACAAACCCAGCCTGCCTCTCTCCTTCCACACTAAGTCCAAACCTACAGTCACTGGGTCCTGATTGTGACAGTGGTGCCCAGTTTGCACTGCAGGATCCAGAGATGGCATCAGTGAAGCTGGAAGACTGCAGTCAAACACTGGAGCTGAATGTCAACATTAAAGATGAAGAAGAGGAGGAGAAGGTTGGGAAATCTGTTTCTTATGGTAAGAGCAGGTTCTATCTAACTAAGTTTGTGTTATTCATTCCAACTTCCCAATGTGCATGAAAAGTTGCAGTAGAACTGTTTCATGATGAACTGTTTCAATGAGAAGGTAGATATTATCTCATGCTACTGACCCTTGCATGGTTTTACACCAGTATTGCCAGCATGTGTTTTATTCACTGGTCTATCTGGAGTGATCAGAGAGTAGACTAAAGAAGTCAAGTAAACAAACTGCTAATGTTTTAAAGTTCTATTAAATGAGTCTGTGTAGTTACTAACCCTTGTGATAGTGAGTGGAGGATGATATGGCTTCTACATCTGCATTGCTTGCTCTTTGGGGATTTAGGGTGGGTTTCTGTAAAGCACTTTGTGACAACTTCTGATGTAAAAAGGGCTTCATAAAATACATTTGATTGACATGTATATCATACCAACTGACTGGTTATTCTGTTGTTGTTCACACAGGAGACCATGTTGAGACATTCTCTACATCTAGCGAGCAACAGCAGGAAGATCACAGAGCTAAGAGGTCTCACCACTGCCCACATTGTGAGGAGAGTTTCTCCATTTTATCAAAGTTAAAAATTCACCTAAAAATACACACAGGAGAGAATCTGTTTTCCTGTACTGACTGTGGGAAGAATTTCACAACATCAAAGGCTCTGACAGTTAATCAGAGAGTGCACACAGGAGAGAAGCCTTATTCCTGCTCAGACTGTGGAAAGAGTTTCTCTCGACTGGGCCACTTAAAAACACATGAACGTATACATACAGGAGAGAAGCCTTACTCCTGCTCTAATTGTGTAAAATGCTTCACAACATCAACTGAGCTAAGAGTTCATCAGAGATCACACACAGGAGAGAAGCCTTACTCCTGCTCTGATTGTGTAAAATGCTTTATAACATCAAATAGGCTAAAAGTTCACCAGAGAACACACACAGGAGAGAAGCCTTACTCCTGCTCTGACTGTGGAAAGAGTTTCTCTCAAATGGGTACCTTAAAAAGACACCAACGTAAACATAAAGGAGAGAAGCCTTACTTCTGCTCTGACTGTGGGGCGAGTTTCTCTCAACTGGGCCACTTAAAACAACATGAACTTATACACACAGGAGAGAAGCCTTACTCCTGCTCTGACTGTGGAAAGAGTTTCTCTCGACTGGGCCACTTAAAAACACATGAACGTATACATACAGGAGAGAAGCCTTACTCCTGCTCTGAGTGTATAAAATGCTTCACAACATCAACTGAGCTAAAAGTTCATCAGAGAACACACACAGGAGAGAAGCCTTACTCCTGCTCTGATTGTGTAAAATGCTTCAGAACATCAACTGGGCTAAAAGTTCATCAGAGAACACACACAGGAGAGAAGCCTTTCTCCTGCTCTGACTGTGTAAAATGCTTCAGAACATCAAAGGTGCTAATAGTTCATCAGAGAACACACACAGGAGAGAAGCCTTACTCCTGCTCTAATTGTGTAAAATGCTTCACAACATCAACGGAGCTAAGAGTTCATCAGAGATCACACACAGGAGAGAAGCCTTACTCCTGCTCTGATTGTGTAAAATGCTTCACAACATCAACTAGGCTAAAAGTTCATCAGAGAACACACACAGGAGAGAAGCCTTACTCCTGCTCAGACTGTGGAAAGAGTTTCTCTCAAATGGGCACCTTAAAAAGACACCAAGGTAAACATAAAGGAGAGAAGCCTTACCTCTGATCTTAATGTGGCAAGAGTTTATCCTGATTTGGGCAATGTAAAAACACACCAACGGATACACACTGGAGAGAAGCCTCATCACTGCACTGACTGTGAGAAGAGATTCTACAGATTGGGCCATTTAAAATGACACCAATGTATAAAGGTGAAATCCTCATCAGTTCTCTCAGACAGCTAAGATTAGTCACTCCACTTAATTCTCATCTCATAAAAGAAGTGGTAACAGTTAATTGGATCAAATGAAGAAAGCGTAGGACACTAGTGTAATCCTATTGTTTCTCACTGTGAGAGAACTGTGCAGAGGAAAGGGAGCGTTATAGAATGTTAGCATCTCTTTACTTTACTGATCAGTGAGCACCTGGTCAGTTTTGTGTTTTGTTAGCTTCTACTGTAATGATATTGAGATGACCTTGGATTTGCCCTTATGGTTGAATATCCTCTTTGAGGCATCTCACAATGGAGTCTGATGGTTGACTGGGTGGTACTGATTCCTTCTGTGTTTTCTGTGGGAATGAGCTGTTAGACACAACATACACTGTGTGTACAAAACATTATGGACACCTGCTATTTCCATGACATTGACTGAAAGCTATGATCCTTAATGATGTAGTTTTTGTGTATTTATTATAGATCCCCATTAGCTTTCAGCAAGAAACTGCAGTTGCAGTGGGCTATGGAATGAAAACACTGGACACTGGAGAATTTGAAAAGCATTGCCTGATTTGATGAGTTTTGTACTGATGGGAGGACTAGGGTATGGGAAAAAAACATGAGTACATGCATCCATGCTGTGTGTCAGTGTTTCAGGCTGGTGGTGATGGTGTGTTTTCATGGCACATATTGGGCCTCTTGATAAAAGTGCAGCAACTTTTGAATGCCACAGGATATCTAAACATCATTGCCAATCAGTTGCATCTCTTCATGGCAGCAATGTATCCATCTGTAAATGAATGAGGAAAATGTGGAATTGGAATTTGGGTTACTTTGTGAATTGACTGTAATTGAAATGGAATTGACCGTGACATTTGCTAACCCTTGTGATAGTGAGTGGGGGATGATATTGCTAATCATTTTCAAAGGGAAGTTGGTTTTTAAGTTTCTGTTCTATATTAAGAAAGATAAGTAAATATATATATATATATATATAGAAATTAACACCTTTTTTGGGCACTAAGTACTTCAATATCTACTTCCACAAATGTTTTAAACTGGTACCTGCTACCTTCAGACACTTGTAGGCGTCCTAGAGCGAAACAACAGACATGAACTTGTTGGTGAGTCTCACCTTTAGATGTGTAGGCCAAACTTCTCGGACGCTACAGACAGAAGGCTCCTGGTCTGACAAACAACACTGTAGTTCTTCCACCGCAGATGAGGAAGGCCGACCTCAGAGGATGTGGTGGATTGAGACGCAGCCCATGCAAAAAATCCATCTCTAGCTTAGACAGACAGATTTAGATGGGGATTGTTATTATGATGCTAATTTGATTTCCACAGGGGTGCTCTAGGGTTTCTTAAAGCACATCAACGTATACATAAAGAAGAGATGCCGGTAACACTTCCTTTTATGGGGTCCTTATTACAGTGTAATTACATGTGTAACTACACTGTAAACAAGTATTGTAGTTAACTGTAATGACACATAGTTACAATGTAATAACATGTACCTGGTAGTAATTGTGGTCTGTGATTCCGATTTATTAACAACTGTGACAAAGGTTGGGATCCCTTGTGGATGCTCTGGGTGTCTGAGATATTATAGCATATGCTCAATAGGCTCTAATTAATATTTGCCAGCAATATACTCCCCTTCATCGCACTGCTAGCTAGCCTCTGAAGCTAAGCAGGGTTGGTCCTGGTCGGTCCCTGGATGGGAGACCAGATGCTGCTGGAAGTGGTGTTGAAGGGCCAGCAGGAAGCACTCTTTCCTCTGGTCAAAAAATATAACACCCCAATGCAGTGATTGGGGACATTGCCCTGTGTGCCGTCTTTCAGATGGGACGTGAAATGGGTGCCCTGACTGTCTGCGGTCACTAAAGATCCCATACCACTTATCGTAAGAGTAGGGGTGTTAACCCCAATGTCCTGGCTGAATTCCCAATCTGGCCCTCATACCATCATGGCCACCTAATCATCCCTAGCTTCCAATCGGCTCATTCATCCCCCATCCTCTCCGCTGTAACTATTTCACAGGTTGTTGCTGTAAATGAGAATGTGTTCTCAGTCAACTTACCTGGTAAAATAACAAATATTTTACTTAAACATGAATGTGCACTGTTCAAAATATATCTCCAGTCAATGTTGTTGCTAGCACTTGCCTCCAAAATAAAGCATCCCATCTGGGTTAACTTGGTTGAGTTTACGAAAACAGATCTAATACAAGTGTCTATGTATGCGGATGACTCAACACTATACATGTCAGCTACTACAGCGACTGAAATGACTGCAACACTTAACAAAGAGTTGCAGTTAGTTTCAGAGTGGGTTGAAAGGAATAAGTTAGTACTAAATATTTATAAAACTAGAAGCATTGTAATTGGGACAAATCATTCACTAAACCCTAAACCTCAACTAAATATTGTAATAAATAATGTGGAAATTGAGCAAGTTGAGGTGACTAAACTGCTAGGAGTAACCCTGGATTTTAAACTTTCATGGTCAAAAAATATTGATACAACAGAAGCTAAGATGGGGAAAAATATGTCCATAATAAAGCGCTGCTCTACCTTCTTAACCACACTATCAACAAGGCAGGTCCTACAGGCCCTAGTTTTGTCACACCTGGACTACTGTACAGTCGTGTGGTCAGGTGCCACAAAAAAGGACTTAAGAAAATTGCAATTGGCTCAGAACAGGGCAGCACGGCTGGCCCTTGGATGTACACAGAGAGCTAATATTAATAATATGCATCTCTCATGGCTCAAAGTGGAGGTGTTGACATGTTGGGTGCACCGAGCTGTCTGTTTGAGCTACTGGCGCACAGCTCGGTCACCCATGCATACCCCACAAGACATGCCACCAGAGGTCTCTTCACAGTCCCCAAGTCCAGAACAGACTATGAGAGGTGCACAGTACTACATAGAGCCATGACTACATGGAACTCTATTCCACATCAAGTAACTGATGCAAGTACTACAATTAGATTTTAAAAACACCTTATCGAACAGCGGGGACTGTGAAGCAACACAAATATAGGTGCAGACACATGCATACAGACACACACGATAACATACGCACTATACACACATGTACACATGGATTTTTGTACTGTAGATATGTGATAGTGGTGGAGTAGGGGCCTGAGGGAACACAGTGTGATGTGAAATCTGTGAATGTATTGTAATGTTTTTTTAATTGTATGAACTGCCTTAATTTTGCTCGATCCCCGGGGATCCATAATAAATACAAGTCCCAGATGAAGAATAAGACCCTATTTCAAAGCATAGTACATGTAATGTTAGCCAAGTACAATGTAATTACTAGTTGTTACACAGGATTTAGCTAGTTAAAATGAAGTGTATCTTTAGGAGTACTTGTACTTAATATGTACAGTACATTACCCATCCTGACAACCTGGCCCTCAATTTAAAGCTTGTGGAAGTGACATCCAAGTGGGAGAATAAATACACTAGTACACCACTGATAGAAGAATTTGGTAATGACTAATTATTACACTCTGATTCTTTGTGAAATGTGTTAGAATCATAAAACTACAATCTGATAATGTGTTTAGCTTAGTTAGAAGTAAAACAAGGGCTTTGGCTTATTTTTATATTTATGCAAGCAGAATGCAACTGTGAAACCAATAACAGAAAACAGGATGTGAAACTAGACACTGAGAAGCATGTCCCCACCGTATGTGTCTGTATAAGATGCATATTTGCCCAGCAACAGAGTATTTGTGTCTTCTGAAACCAGTGTGAAATAGATCCAGGAAGAAACAATAGGTTGCTGTGCAGCTAACAGAGACATATGATAGCTGTCTAAATATGGGCTAGGAGCTTTCTCATTGGCCCACTTAGGGGCCTAGTAGAGGTATACAAAACGTTGTGCATTGTATGATTTTCAGAGCGCTCTCAATGAATAAAGAATGACCATTGCAGTAAGGGGTCTGTTTAATTTATTTAAACTAGAGATTTATATCTCTGGGAATTAATCAAAGATTTAAGAAGTGTTTGACTTCAACCGTTGAGATAACAAAATTGTCGTGACAAACACAGCATATCTGTATAGGAAAATCATTCAGAGCAAACTGCTGCCAATCACAATGTAAGGTGCGACATTTTGCGGGTGTGGAGAGCTCGTTAGAGGATAGAGAAAGCTTGCATTGAAGAGCTGGGCATCGTGTTATGACCTGCATTATCTGAATTAGGCCACAGAATTATACCTACGGAGGAGCGGCTTCTATGGAGGAACTTTGAATGTCTTTGAACTTCAGAGTTGGTTAAACGTTGGAGCAGAGCAGATGTTAGCTAGCTAGCTAACAACCTTGTTTGTGCAGTGCAGTGCAGCACTAGAATTAAAAACAGGTCGTACCTTTTTGTCGTTAATAAATCCAATGTGAAACGTGGTGACTATAGTATCCTTAACTAGCATTGAAAAAGTTCATCCATTCTTCTCAAATTAAACATATCTCCCTAATTTCTGAATCATGCTTGTAACGTTGTCAGTAGGATACAGTAACCTATGCTTCAGAGGGGAGGAGCAGGTAGTTTCAACACGCACACCCACTGGCAAAGGTTTCCATTCCAGCTGGCAGGCAGAAACTGGAATACGTTTCTACAGTGAGCTTTGTTGCGATTTTGTGGGACTGGAGAAAAATACCCGGAAAGTAAAATAAGGTTATTACCTGGATTACATGCTTTTAAAATAACTGCTGTTCCTGAAAAGTATAGAACACTTTAGTTTCCGGTTCTTTTTTACGTTCTTTTTCAGTTCTGTTCCCTGAACCGGTTCCAACCCTAGATAAATTATTTGGATGTAGGTCATGCTTAGCCTAATAAACGATAAAGGGAAATAAATTGCTACAGTTTACACTTTTTTAGTAATTTAATGAAATGTTGTAATCTGATCTCGGAATGCACGGACCGTTAGTAGTGGGGGAACAGGAAGTTCCGGGCAGGCAGGCACCATTCTTCACAATAAAGAAAGCGCCAGAACTGTGCAGTCAAGAAGATAACCTTTGTGTCCGTTTCTATTTATTACTACAGGTATGTAATAGCACGTTTAAACTTTGTAATGTCGAAAGAACCTGTCATACCATGCTAGGTAACACATCCGTTAAGGTATTATCACGTTTGGTAAAGGTTTGATGTGTTATTTTTGTGTCAAACCAAGTGAAGAAAAATTTTACAAGTACAAGCTAGAATGGTTTGTCTGAGTGGATGTACATAATTTTCTCAAGGTAATTTAATAAATAATCCATTTATTTGAGATTTCTGTGTTGTTTAGCATATTATTGGTTTTGTGTAAAATTCCAAGCTGGTAAAAGGCGGCTCTCGGTCAGCGTCAACAGACTTCAGTGAGGACAGTGCGGGTGCATCAGATAGAGACAATTTCACGGTCGCACTACTGTTTTGAAGCAGAATGTAATGATTATCAGTTTTCTACATGTGTACTAATATTCAGACACATTCTGTTGTTTCTGTCTTTATCAATAAATGTTGCTATGGTGTGAACAGGAAATACAATTGGTTTTTGATTGACGTAATACAGTGAAGACCAGGTTTAAGGAAATTAGCACATAGTGATGTCAAACTGTAACCTTGTACTAAATGGATTTTGAGTCATTTATGCATTTATCTACTATAGGTTAGGTATTAGATTAAAAGTATTGTGGAGCTCCTGCACCTTAATATAAACAGTACCGGCACCCAAAATGAGTATTAGCACCTATTTCAGTCCAATTCAAGCACTGAATTAGATAATTGAACAAGAAAAAAGTGAAAATATTTTTAGAGAATAAAGAAAGTGCCAGAACTGTCAAGACAATAACTTTTTGTATCTGATTGTCTTTATTACTTCTGGCCGATTCAGTTAAGTCTGAGGCCGGTAACATCAACAGTGAGGACAAACCCAGCCTGCCTCTCTCCTGCCACACTGAGTCCAAACCTACAGTCACTGGGTCCTGATTGTTAGAGTGGAGCCCAGTTTACTGCAGGATCCAGAGATGGCATCAATGAAGCTGGAAGACTGCAGTCAAACACTGGAGCTGAATGTCAACATTAAAGATGAAGAAGAGGAGAAGAAGATTGGGAAATCTGTTTCTCACGGTAAGAGCAGGTTCTATCTAACTAAGTTTGTTGGACATGATTTGGAAAGTCACACACCTGTCTATATACAGTGCATTCGGAAAGTATTCAGACCTCTTGACTTTTTCGACATTTTGTTACGTTACAGCCTTATTGTAAAATTGATTAAATTGTTTTTTTCCCTCATCAATCTACACACAAAAACTACCCATAATGACAAAGCAAAAACAACAACAACTGAACAATCATATTTACATAAGTATTCAGACCCTTTACTCAGTACTTTGTTTAAGCACCTTTGGCAGTGATTGCAGCCAAAGTCTTAATGTGTATGACGCTACAAGCTTGGCACACCTGTATTTGGGGAGTTTCTCCCATTCCTCTCTGCAGATCCTCAAGCTCTGTCAGGTTGGATGGGGTGCGTTGCTGCACAGCTATTTTCAGGTCTCCAGAGATGTTCGATTGGGTTTAAGTCCCGGCTCTGGCTGGGCCACTCAAGGACATTCAGAGACTTGTCCCCGAAGCCACTCCTGCGTTGTCTTGGCTGTGTGCTTAGGGTCGTTGTCCTGTTGGAAGGTGAACCTTCACCCCGGTCTTGAGATCCTGAGTGCACTGGAGGAGGTTTTCATCAAGGATCTCTCTGTACTTTGCTCCAATCATCTTTCCCTTGATCCTGACTAGGCTCCCAGTCCCTGCCGCTGAACAACATCACCGCAGCATGATGCTTCCACCACCATGCTTCACCATAAGGATGGTGCCAGGTTTCCTCCAGACGTGATGCTTGGCATTCAGGCCAAAGAGTTCAATCTCGGCTTCATCACACCAGAGAATCTTGTTTCTCATGGTCCGAGTCCATTAGGTGCCTTTGGCAAACTCCAAGCGGGCTGTCATGTGCCTTTTGCTGAGGAGTGGCTTCCGTCTGGCCACTCTACCATAAAGGCCTGATTGGTGGAGTGCTGAAGAGATGGTTGTCCTTCTGGAAGGTTCTCACATCTCCATAGAGGAACTCTGGAGCTCTGTCAGAGTGACCATCATGTTCTTGGTCACCTATAGACAGTTGTGTGACTTTCCAAATCATCTCCAATCAATTGAATTTACCACAGTTGGACTCCAATTAAGTTTTAGAAACATCTCAAGGATGATCAATGGAAACAGGATCCACCTGAGCTCAATTTCGAGTCTCATAGCAATGGGTGTGAATACTTATGTAAACAAGGTATTTCTGCTGTTTTATTTTTAATACATTTGCAAAAATGTCTAAGAACCTGTTTTCACTTTGTCATTATGAGGTATTGTGTGTAGATTGAGGATTTTATTTATTTAATCAATTTCAGAATAAGGCTGTAACGTAACAAATTGTGGAAAATGTCAAGGGGTCTGAATACTTTCCAAAGGTGGACCTAGAAGTTTGTCCTTAGGTGTCGTAAAACCCAGCGGTCAAACAGGGAAATGGTTCGTTCCGATCATTTTTCCTTTTTATTCATTTTAGAAACACTTAAAATAAGGGCTGTGTTTCGTGTGGGCTACCCTAGTGACTTTTAGCAATATATTTGGCTCTATTTCCTCTCAGATTATAAAATGCTAATTATCATCAAAGTAGACATCATGCAAAACAACAAATCACTGCAAGCTCCTGCACGTCATCTCTAGCTGACAACTTTGCTAACAGGTATTGTGGCAATTTAAAACTTGCACAAGACAGTTCACAGAATTGTCCATATTAAATAAATGTAGCCTATTTATTCATTACTAACTTTAGCTAACATTAGATGGTTAACCCAGAGATCCTTACCTTTGACTCTATTCGGCAATTTTGTCCAGATCATCATGGCATTTGTAGTTCTTTATGATAGCCACATTAGCAGCTATTTACCGTTTCATTTTTGTGGGGTAAATATAGGCAAATATATTGATAAAAGTCACCTTGTCCTGGAGAGATTCACACGGTTATCAAAACGCCACGCCAGGGTAAGCCTACACGAAACACAGCCCTTATTTTAAGTGTTTCTAAAATCCCCTATGGGAAAAATGAATGGTGGAAAAATGATTGGAACCATTTCCCTGTTTGACTGCAAGGTTTTATGGGTATTATCATTTATACTGTGGTACTCCATTGGTGTGCAGCTACCTGAAGCTAGTGGGGTGTGGATGAGCTGAGACACGTTGTAAGATGGCGGACAAGAAAAAAAGTGGAATGGGGGATGCACAAACATTCTGGAAAATCTGATGAAGGAGAAGATGGTGGACAAGGGAAAAGTGGAATATGTTTTGAGTGAATATGGAATGGAAGATCACACAGAACTTTTAGAAGAGCTACAGGAGGAAAGTGAACGTGATGAGAGTGAGGATGAATTAACTGTGGTGGCAGGTGCAGTGATGGCCGCTGAGAAGGAGCTGAGTGTAGAGGGAAGCAGTGTGTTGAGGGAGGTTATCGTCTAGTGTATAAAGAGGGATACGTCCTCCAGTAGCTCAGAGATGGAACCTGATGAGAGTGAGGATGAATTACCTGCCGGTGAGGAACTCCCGAGTTCGGGCCTCGTGTTTTAGGGGTGAAGTTTTTGGGCCTGTTGCAGCAGTGTGTAGACGTGAGATGCCTAAATGTGACAAGTGTGCAGGAGGGCATGAGATGAAGAAATGTGTGGTATGGGTGGAGAATGTTCTGTGTGTTTGTTGTGGGGGTGCTAACGGGCTGGAGATATGAGGTGTCAGGTGAGAGAAAGGCAGATTGAGGTTGCCAGGGTTACAGTAGTACAGAAAGTGTTGTATGCCGAAGCAGTGAAGAGAGTAATAATAATAAATAATAATATGCCATTTAGCAGACGCTTTTATCCAAAGCCACTTACAGTCATGCGTGCATAATTTGTAAAAATAATTGTGTGTATGGGTGGTCGGGATCGAACCCACTACCTTAACGCTACAAGCGCGTGCTCTACCAGCTGAGCTACAGAGGACCACAGTAGAGGAAGATGGACCAGTGGTAGAGGAAGATGGGGTTCGGGTGAGGGATCTTGAGAGGATTCCTGTGAGTAGGCAGAGACCAAGAGAGAGTGATGGGAAGAATATGTGCTTCAGTAAGTTGGCTTTTTAGCATTTATAGCAATGGTTGTCAATTGTACTGCAGAAATGGGTCGAAAGTCCCAGAAAATAGAGGCTGTGGTGGCAGCGGCAGAGAAGTACTTGGATTGCGAGGTTTACTGCAGAACAGCTGCAGGTGGTGTTGAGTGGTAGTGGTCTGGCGTAGGGACTAGATGGTGTTAAATAGTGGAATGGAGTGGTGGATTTTTTGTCGTGGAAAATACGCCACGAAGGGACTCAAAGTCAAACTTAAATGAATAATATTTTTTATCAGCAAGCTGGAGAGGTTCCAACAAACGTAAAAGCACCATAGTACACGTCGGTCGGGGAGCTCTGCCGGGGCAGTCCCGTTAGTTGTCCTATATACTGCTTACACAGACAAGTTATATTTGTATGATTTAGCTTATTAATAATTAATTCATCATTAACATTTAGTTCCTGCATGTGACCGACTAATACCTCACAAGGCCTTCTCTCAAAGCTGAGACCTTGAAACTGAGATATCCCTTTTGGTTCCCAGAACAATGTTGAGGGCGTACTGCCAATTGGTCTGAGGAGGTTAGTCACCTGCAAGAACCAAGAACATTTTCCCCTCACATTTTTAGAGCGGGCTAATACTGCAATTTTGTATTAATTACCGTGTCAATGAATGTAATGGTATGTAGGCTGTGAATGGCCTACACACCAGTACAGTAGGTGGCGGTGTATGACCTAAAAGTTGGATGCGCTACACCAACCAAATCCCAAAGAAGAAGGATGATGCAAATGCACGTCACTTGACCCATATGGAGAATGTGAAAAAGGAGCAGCGTTCATCTTTATTATTGATGTTTGATGAAGAGTATCTACCACCCTATGTAAAGTTGGGATATATAATATACCCCATAAGAGAGTTTGTGTAAAACCTGATGCAATGCAAGAAATGTAAAACATTTGGCCACATGTTTGCAGACAGAAGGAATATGTTATTGAAGAGCATGTGAATGTGAAATGTTGTAACTGTGGTGGGGGTCATATTTCTGAATTCCCAGAGTGCCCTGTTAGGGTGAAAGAGGTTGAGGTCTCAAGGATCAGGGCTGTACAGCCAATCTCCTATGTGGAGGCGGTGAAGAGAGTTATAGTAGCAAGAGGCCACAGTTCTGAAGAAGATATGGCGGTGGATGCACTGCAACCAGTTGCAAATGTTATCGTCAGTAATTAATACAAAATGTCCCTGCCTTAGACCACTGCGCCACTCCAGTGGTCTAAGGCAGGGACATTTGTATTAATTACTGTATCAATGAATTTAATGTATGTAGTCTGAGAATGGCCTCACACACCAGTACAGTAGGTGGTAGTGAGCATTTTCTCATTTGCCAAGATAATCCATCCACCTGACAGGTGTGGCATATCAAGAAGCTGATTAAATAGCATGATCATCATTACACAGGTGCACCTTGTGCTGGGGACAAGAGTAGCTGAGTAGGTGTATGGCAGCATCTAATGGGGATCGCTAACAAATACAAAATGCCACTCTAAAATGTGCAGTTTTTCACACAACGCAATGCCACAGATGTCTCAAGTTTTGAGGGAGCATGCAATTGGCATGCTGACTGCAGGAATGTCCACCAGAGCTGTTGCCAGAGAATGTTAGGTTAATTTCTCTACCATTAGCTGCCTCCAATGTTGTTTTAGAGAATTTTGCCCAACCAGCCTCACAACTGCTGACCACCGTGTAATGGCGTTGGTGTGGGCGTGCGGTTTGCTGATGTCAATGTTGTGAACAGAGTGCCACATGGTGGTATCGGAAGTTATGGAATGGGATGGCATAAGCTACAGACAACTAACACAATTGCATTTTATCGATGGCAGTTTGAATGCAGTTTAACTCCTGAGTGGCGCAGTGGTCTCAAGGCACTGCATCGCAGTGCTAACTGTGCCACTAGAGATCCTGGTTTGAATCCAGGCTCTGTCGCAGCCGGCCGCGACCGGGAGACTCATGGGCTGCGCACAATTGGCCCAGCGTTGTCCAGGGTAGGGAGGGAATGGCCGGCAGGGATGTAGCTCAGTTGATAGAGCATGGCGTTTGCAACGCCGGGGTTGTGGGTTCGATTCCCACGGGGCCAGTATAAAAAAATATGTATTCACTAACTGTAAGTCGCTCTGGATAAGAGCGTCTGCTAAATGACTAAAATGTAAAATGTAAAATGTAAAATGTAATGCACAGAGATGCAATGACAAGATCCTGAGGCCCATTGTCCTGCCATTAATCCACCTCCATTAATAAAATGTCCCAATTCTTCCATGTCCTGCATACTCACCAGACATGTCACCCTTTGAGCATGTTTTGGGATGGTCTGGATCGACGTGTACACAGCTTGTTCCAGTTCCGCCAATATCCAGGAGTTTTGCACAGCCATTGAAGGGGTGTGGGACAACATTCCACAGCCACAATCAACAGCCTGATTAACTTTATGCAAAGGAGAAGTGTCCCCGGAGGAGGGGGCAGCGGCAGCTACACACTTCTCCAGTGCTTCATTTGTAAATTGGGTGGTGCCGAACCAAAAGTGAGTCCGAGAGGGGGTGACCTGGGGGCTCTGAGGTACCAGAACGGATAAAAACAAACAACCTTTATAACAAGCACGCATGCATTATCATGGCTTCGGCAGTCGGGCATAGAGCAGTGGTGTGGAGCCGCTTGCAGAAGTTACACACATGGAGTATATTTTTGTAGCCTAGAGTCTGGGGAAAAATGTGTTTCTTTTATAAATGGATTTCATGCAATTCTACATCATTTAGATGACTGGAGACTTTAGCAGAATCTGTTTTAATACCTCACAAATGACTAAAATGACAGGCTACTTTGAACTGAGAATTTGAGGTCAATAAAAACAACCTTGTCTTGAATCCTATTTGGAAGTTGATAACTTAGTAACATACAGACATTAGTATTTATTTTCAGCAGGATCCATTTGCTTTACAACCTGTGTTTTCACACGATTGTATTAGACATATTTGCGAAAGGCCTGTTTTGGCTGCATGCTGTTAACTGACAGATATTCCACACGTTAGGCATGCTTTGTGATTTGGCTACACACAATCCACAGCTAGGCTATTTTTAAAATTAGCTATGGATCCTCGGTGGCAAAATTCTAGTCTTACTCCCTGGTGTAGTATTGGGAATTATTTAATTTCTTTCTGAACAGACTGCAGAGTGCTGCAGCACTTCCAACACACTTCCCACAGGTATTATTCTATTAGGAGATAAATGAAGAAGTGCAATGCTGGAGAGAAGAGAGTGTCGGCTTATGTCTATAACAGCACAGAGAGGGAGAGAGATCATAGAAAGTGAATGTCATTGTATTTCTGTGAGAGATACAGGCGTGCTTCTCTCTCTCACTACAGCAATGGCCACGCCTTGGTCTAGGCTACAATGTTGTGCAAACCATAAACCCAAGACGGCCCAACATTAACCAATTCTTAGAATATCATGCACGTTTTCACATTATGTTTTTTTTTAGGAGGCATGACAATTACAGAGGAATCTAAATGTAATTACTCTGATTGCTTTTATTAGGATTTTTACATTGCAAACAGTGGAAATAATTTTTCTTGCCACAAGAGGTAGGCTACCTGATCCTGGCAAATGGGTTCCGGAATGAAAGACTACAAAACTGAGAGATACCGGAGGATCCAGCTCAAATTAAGCACTGTCCTTCTCATATAATGGGGTAGAGCCATCCCAAGGATCCCTGAATGCGCGGACGGTTGCACTCAAATATTTCTTATAACTAAACCAAGATAGACCGACAGCTGGTCGTTTCCGCCGAGTGGCGTCAGTGGTTCTAAGGCACTGCATCGCAGTGCTAGCTGTGCCACTAGAGATGCTGGTTCGAATCCAGGCTCTGTCGTGAGCCGGGCCGCGACAGGGTAGGGAGAGGATGGCGGCAGGGATGTAGCTCAGTTGGTAGAGCATAGGCGTTGCAACGCTAGGGTTGTGGGTTCGATTCCCACGGGGTATGAAAAATAAATAATGTATGCACTCACTAACTATAAGTCGCTCTGGATAAGAGCGTCTGCTAAATGACTAAAATGTAAATGTATGTAAAATGAACAGATGAGTCATAGTGTGCAGAGCCAAGCACGAGCTAGCGAGATCCTATTGGTGTGTTCTAGCATAAATCTGCATATTTCTGTTAGGGAACGCCTCCTCTGTGAAGCGCTCGTGTGCAATAACTCAATTCGCCTTTGTGTTCCTTCTAAATAACGTCATTTAAAAAAGTATTTGTCCACAAAACTTAGTCCACTCTGTGCATAACATATTTTAGTTTTGGGAACAGAACTGTATTAAGATCACATGTTTCATTGATTGGAACATTTGCATAATGTCGGCCAAAATCCATCTCCTTCCATCTTCTCCCACTGCCGGCCAGTACCAGATTCACATGACAAGCGGTACGGGCGTAGCCTATTGTCATCTGAATGACTTACAAGAAAACTTCTTAGTTTATATAATGATTTTCAGAGCTAATACCATCCAACAGTTGCCAACCATTATTGAGTGTCACTCCTTCGCACATATAGGATCACCTTATATGGTATCGTATTGCACCCTAGTCAGGATATTCCATCACGCATACTCCTTCTAAGATTAGCACCAGTGGCCCCCAGCTATCTTGGCCCGAATACCTTCTGGCACCCACCAGTGACAGAAATAAATACATGGAATGTATGTCATCCTCCAAATCCTTATGCAGCTCTCAATATTCCAAACATTAACTAATACTTTATAAAATACGCAATATCAGTATGTATTAACGTTTAAACGTTCTAATATCGAAAGAACATGTCATACCATGCTAGTAACACATCCATTAAGGTATTATCACGTTTGGTGTATATTTTTATGTCAAACTGAGTAAAACCTGGTAACTATTTTAAAGTCACATGGCTAGATACTTTGGGGTTGTCTGAATGGTGTACATCATTTCCTCAAGGTGATTTCATAAAGAATCCATTTATTTTTAGATTTCCGAGTTTGTTTAGCATTTTTGGTTTTGTGTCAAATTAACGAGCTGGTAAAATGGCGCCACCCACTCGGTCAGCATCAACGGATTTCAGTGCAGCAGAGAGACAATTTCACGGTGCACTACTGTTTTGAAGCTGAATGTAATGATTATCAGTTTTCTCGTGTACTAATATTCAGACACATTCAGTTGTTTCTGTATTTATCGATAAATGTTACTATTGTGTGAACGGAAAATACAATTGGTTTTTGATTGAAATAGATACAGTAAAGACAAGGTTATTCAGGAACATAGTACATAGTCCCGACTGGAACAAACAGTGACTTTGTACTAAATGGCTTTTGTCATTTATGCCCTTTACAGTACCAGTCAAAAGTTTGGACACACCTACTCATTCAAGGGTTTTTCTTAATTTTACCATTTTCATTGTAGAATAATGGTGAAGACATCTAAACTATGAAATAACACATATGAATCATGTAGTAACCATAAAGGTGTTAAACAAATCAAATATATTTTAGATTCTTCAAAGTAGCCATCCTTTGCCTTGATGACAGCTTTGTAGAATCTTTTTGTAATCAACAATGTAGAAAATAGTAAAAATAAAGAAAACCTGTAAAGAGTAGGTGTTCTAAAACTTTTGACTGGTTCTGTATGTGAATTTGGGAAAATCTGCTATAGGTTAAGTACGGCACCTCAAATATCTAGTGCTTGGAGCTCTGTTCCTCTTATAGAATGTTAGCTCAACAGGTATTGTGGAGCTCCTGCACTTAAATATAAACAGTACCAGCACCCAAAATGAGTACGGCACCTATTTCAGTCCAAGTCAAGCACTGAATATAATATAATATATTTTTAGAGAATAAAGAAAGTGCCAGAACTGTCAAGACAATAATTTTTTGTGTCTGTTTCTCATTGTTACTACAGGACGACTAGAATTAAATCTGAGGCCGGTAACATCAACAGTGAGGACAAACCCAGCCTGCCTCTCTCCTTCCACACTGAGTCCAAACCTACAGTCACTGGGTCCTGATTGCGACAGTGGAGCTCAGTTTGCTAAGCAGGTTCCAGTGATGGCATCAGTGAAGCTGGAAGACTGCAGTCAAACACTGGAGCTGAATGTCCAACATTAAAGATGAAGAAGAGAGGAGAAGATTGGGGAAATATGTTTCTCACTGGGTAAGAGCAGGTTCTATCTAACTAAGTTTGTGTTATTCATTCCAACTTCCCCAATGTGCATGAAAGTTGCAGTAGAACTGTTTCATGATGAACTATTTCAATGAGAAGGTAGATATTATTTCATGCTACTGACACTTTCATTATTGCCAGCATTTGTTTTATTCGCTGGGCTATCTGGAGTGCTCAGAGTGTAGACTAAAGAAGTGAAGTAGACAAACTGCCAATGTTTTAAAGTTCTATTAAATGAGTCTGTGTAGTTACCTTAACCCTTGTGATAGTGAGTGGAGGTGATATGGCTTCTACATCTGCATTGCTTGCTCTTTGGGGTTTTATGCTGGGTTTCTAAAAGCACTTTCTGACAACTTCTGATGTAAAAAGAACCATAAAATACAGTTGATTGACATGTATGTCACACCAACTGACTGGTTCTTCTGTTGGTGTTCACACAGGAGACCATGTTGAGACATTCTCTATATCCAGAGAGCAACAGCAGGAAGATCCACAGAGCTACGAGGTCTCACCACTGCCTACATTGTGAGGAGAGTTTCTCAATTCTATCAAAGTTAAAAATACACCTAAAAATACACACAGGAGAGAATCTGTTTTCCTGCACTGACTGTGGGAAGAATTTCACTACATCACAGACTCTGATGGTTCATCAGAGAGTGCACACAGGAGAGAAGTCTTACTCCTGCTCTGACTGTGTAAAGTGCTTCAAAACATCAACTGAGCTAAAAGGTCATCAGAGAACACACACAGGAGAGAAGCCTTACTCCTGCTCTGACTGTGGGGCAAGTTTCTCTCATCAGAGCACCTTAAAACAACATAAACGTATACATACAGGAGAGAAGCCTTACTCCTGCTCTGACTGTGTAAAGTGCTTCAAAACATCAACTGAGCTAAAAGGTCATCAGAGAACACACACAGGAGAGAAGCCTTACTCCTGCTCTGACTGTGGGAAGAGTTCTCTCTCAACGGCTCCACTTAAAACAACATGAACGATATACATACAGGAGAAAAGCCTTATTCATGCTCTGACTGTGTAAAGTGCTTCAAAACATCAACTGAGCTAAAAGTTCACCAGAGAACTCACACAGGAGAGAAACCTTACTCCTGCTCTGACTGCGTAAAGTGCTTCAAAACATCAACTGAGCTAAAAGTTCACCAGAGAACACACACAGGAGAGAAGCCTTACTCCTGCTCTGACTGTGGAAAATGCTTCACAACATTAACTGCGCTAATAGTTCATCAGAGAACACACACAGGAGAGAAGCGCTACTCCTGCTCTGACTGTGGAGCAAGTTTCTCTCAACAGAGCACCTTAAAACAACATGAACGTATACATACAGGAGAGAAGCCTTACTCCTGCTCTGACTGTGTAAAGTGCTTCAAAATATCAACTGAGCTAAAAGTTCACCAGAGAGCACACACAGGAGAGAAACCTTTTTCCTGCTCTGACTGTGTAAAGTGCTTCAAAACATCAACTGCGCTAAAAGGTCATCAGAGAACACACACAGGAGAGAAGCCTTACTCCTGCTCTGACTGTGGGAAGAGTTTCTCTCATCAGAGCACCTTAAAACAACATAAACGTATACATACAGGAGAGAAGCCTTACTCCTGCTCTGACTGTGTAAAGTGCTTCAAAACATCAACTGCGCTAAAAGGTCATCGGAGAACACACACAGGAGAGAAGCCTTACTCCTGCTCTGACTGTGGGAAGAGTTTCTCTCAAAGGCTCCACTTAAAACAACATGAACGTATACATACAGGAGAGAAGCCTTACTCCTGCTCTGCTTGTGGGGCAAGTTTCTCTCAACCTGGCAACTTAAAACAACATGAACATATACACACAGGAGAGAAGCCTTACTCCTGCTCTGACTGTGGGGCAAGTTTCTCTCAATCTAGCAACTTAAAAAAACATGAACGTATACATAAAGGAGAAAAGCCTTACTCCTGCTCTTAACATGGCAAGATTTTCTCCCGATTGGCAACGTAAAAACACACCAACGGTTACACACTGGAGATAATACGTATTACTGCACTGACTGTGAGACGAGATTCTACACAATTGGGCAATTTAAAAAGACACCAACGTATACATAAGAAGTGGTGGTGGTCAAAGACAAGACCACAGAGGGGACTCCATCCTAGATCTGATCAACACAACCCACTGTACTTACTCCTCGCGGATATAATGATCACAAATGTCTGCTGTTCTCTCCAAAGCGAGGTACAGCGGGAAAAAACATGCCTACAAGGCAGGTTGAGCTGTGCAGCATTGGCCAGTTAAAGCAAGCTCTGACCAGACTCAGCCCACGTAAAGCATGTGGGCCTGATGGCATTCCAGCCTGGCTACTAAAAGAGCATGCAGAAGATCTAGCCCCTGTCATCAAACACATTGTTAAAACTGTCCCTGCCAGTAGGAGGTGTTATCTGAGTGCACGATTCAGTATGACCACCTCCCAAAGTCCAGCAATACTACCGCCATTGTGAAAACCACACACTCCTGGCTGACAGCTACAGACTCCATAAAACCAACAATGGTGAGGTTTACTTGCTAATTTGTCCAAAGCCTTTGATCGAGTAGATCACACAAAGTTCCTGCAACATCTGTCTGACATTGAACTGTGTCCAAGGTTACTAGCCTGGCTCCACAGCTACACCACCGAAAGAGGGCAGAGGGTGATGGCAACTGGTACATTTAGCCCTTGGTCAGAGCACCATCCACAACCTGCACCACTAATCCTAGGAAGACAGGAAGTACCAGTGGTAACAACAACCAAGTATCTTGATTTTAATCTAGACTCTAACCTCAGTGGTGACATGTGGAGCAGCCAGTGAGAAAGGCCTTGAAACGCCTTTTTGACTGTTCTGGAATACGGTGGAGTGCTGTTAGTTGGATGCAGTAAAAAGCAGCAGGCCCAACTAGACAGGGTGCAGAGGAGGGCCTTGAGGATCATCTCCAGAGGTGGAGCAGTCCAACCACAGCTCCCGTCACTGCAGAGCAGGCGAGAACAGGCTGCAGTGCACCTGGTGAAGGACATGCACACTCTTGACCATCCACTGAATGACCTGCTCCCTCCAAGAAGAGGTAACTGCACCACCAGGCTCCTGAGAAACAGCCACAAACTGTCCTGTATAACTGCCCGTACAAACCGCCTGCGAAACGCCACTCTACCCACTGCTTTTTTTAAATCACATTTTAATATTTCAATTTCCAGCATGAAAAATGTCTTGTAATATTTCAAGTGTTCTGTATTCTACTTATGTCACGTATTGTGTTATGTATTTAACAGGTAGCCTAACGGTTAAGAGTGTTGGGCCAGTAACTGAAAGGTCGCTGGTTTGAATCCCGAGCCAACTAGGTCAAAAATCTGTCATTGTGGCCTTGAGCAAGGCAATTAACCCCAATTGGTCCTATACGTCGCTCTAGATAAGAGCATCTGCTAAATTACAAATATGTAATGAAAAATCATGTTTGTACATTAATTTGTGCTGGGCAACCTATTCTTCTCTTGTGCATAAATATAACAAACTGTTTAAAGTGAAATAGTTAGTGTCTATACAGTGCATTCTGAAAGTATTCAGACCCCTTTACTTTTTCAACAAGAAAATACGTTGCAGCCTTATTGTAAAATAGATTTTTTTAAATTAAAAAATCCCTCATCAATCAATTTATTTTGTATCCCTCATCAATCTACACACAATACCCCATAATGACAAAGCGAAAACAGGTTTAGACATTTTTGCAAATGTATTAGAAATAAAAAACTGATACCTTATTTACATAAGTATTCCAGACCCTTTGCTATGAATCTCGAAGTTTTTCTCAGGTGCATCCTGTTTCTATTGATTTTCCTTGAGATGTTTCTACAACTTGATTGGAGTCCACCTGAGATAAATTCAATTGATTGGACATGGTTTGAAAAGGCACACACCTGTCTATATAACATCCCACAGTTGACATTGTATGTCAGAGCAAAAACCAAGCCATGAGGTCGAAGGAATTGTCCGTAGAGCTCAGAGACAGGATTGTGTTGAGGCACAGATCTGGGGAAGGGTACCAAAAAATGTCTGCAGCATTGAAGGTCCCCAAGAACACATTGGCATCCTCTATTCTTAAATGGAAGAAGTTTGGAACCACCAAGACTCTTCCTAGAGCTGTCGCCCGGCCAAACTGAGCAATCGGGGGAGAAGGGCCTTGGTCAGGGAGGTGACCAAAAACCTGATGATCACATTGACAGAGCTCCAGACTTCAGCCTGCTTGGAGTTTTCCAAGAGGCACTGAAAGGACTCTGACCATGAGAAACAAGATTCTCTGTTCTGATGTTACCAAGATTGAACTCTTTGGCCTGAATGCCAAGCGTCACGTCTGGAGGAAACCTGGCATCATGCCTACAGTGAAGCATGGTGGCGGCAGCATCATGCTGTACAGATATTTTTGAGGCAGGGACTGGGAGACTAGTCAGGATCGAGGGAATAATGAACGGAGCAAAGTACAGAGAGATCCTTGATGAAAACTTGCTCCAGAGCGCTCAGGACTTCAGACTGGGGCGAAGGTTCATCTGGCCCAGCCAGAGCCCAGACTTGAACCCGATTGAACATCTCTGGCAAGACCAGAAAATAGCTGTGCAGCAACACTCCCCATCCAACCTGACAGAGCTTGAGAGGATCTGCACAGAAGAATGAATGAAACTCCCCAAATACAGGTGTGCCAAGCTTGTAGCATCATACCCAAGAAGACTCGATGCTATAATCACTGCCAAAGGTGCTTCAAGAAAGTACTGAGTAAAGGGTCTGAATACTTATGTAAATTTGATATTTCCGTTTTTTATAAATAAATTAGGAAAAACTTCTAAAAACCTGTATTTTGCTTTGACATTATGGGGTATTGTGTGTAGATTGATGAGGGGTAAAACGATTTAATCCGTTTTAGAATATGGCTGTAACATAATCAAATGTGGAAAAAGTCAAGGGGTCTGAATACTTTCAGATTGCACTGTATATAGCCAAGCTATCATTGACTAGGTATTGGCACCCCATGTATATAGCCAAGCTACCATTGACTAGGTATTGGCACCCCATGTATATAGCCAAGCTACCATTGCTCATCGTGTATTAATTGTTGGTCAACATTTCACTGTTAGTCTACACCTGTTGTTTACCAAACATGTGACAAAATGAAATGACTACGTATTTAGTTAATTGTCTTCTAAAACTATACTGAAAAAATATATAAACTTGACGTGTAAAGTGTTGGTCCCATGTTTCATGAGCTGAAATAAAAGATCCCGGATATTTTCCATACCCACAAAAGCTTATTTCTCTCAAATTTGGTGCACAAATTTGTTTCCATTCTGTTTAGTGAGCATTTCTCCTTTGCCAAGATTATCAATCCACCTGCGAAGTTGTGGCATATCAAGAAGCTGATTAAACAACATGATCATTACACAGGTGCACCTTGTGCTGGGTACAATAAAAGGCCACTCTGAAATGTGCAGTTTTGTCACACAACACAATGCCACAGATGTCTACATTTTGACATTTTGAGGGAGTGCGCAATTGGCATTCTGACTGCAGGAATGTTCACAAGACCCCAGGACCTCCACATCGGTCTTCTTCACCTGCAGGATCATCTGAGACCAGCCACCCGGACAGCTGATGAAACTGAGGAGTATTTATATCTGTAATAAAGCCCATTTAGTGGGGAAAAATCATTCTTATTGGCTGATGGGTGGGCCCCTGTCATGTGAAATCCATAGAATAGGGCCTAATGAATGTATTTCAATTGACTGATTTCCTTATATGCACTGTACCCCAGTAAAATTGTTGAATGTTGTGTTTATATTTTTGTTCAGTGAAAATCTTACAAAAAAACTGATGATGAATATGTTTGGAAAACTGCATTGATCTGCCAATGAAAAATAACATTAGTACATGAATTTGTACTGGTCAACCTCTCCTTCTCTTTTGTATTCAGTTCTTCCATATTAGATCTGACAGTATGAATGGTTCTTATGGTTGTATTCAGTTCTTCCATATTAGATCTGACAGTATAAATGGTTCTTATGGTTGTATTCAGTTCTTCCATATTAGATCTGACCGTATTAATGGTTCTCATGGGCTGAGTGCCTGGAGTGACTACAGTCATACCAAGTTTTCTTTGACCTTGTGATCTCACCAGGACAGAACCACATGTGTCTATCTCACTCCAGCCCAGAAGGTGGCAGTGATATACCTTTATTGGTCTGAACACCACCAATAAACACCATAGAAGAAGAATGCATGCTTAGCAACAACCAAGGGGCCATGCAGCTTTCCACTGTTCCAAAGACTGTCTAATATATGGAACAGATTGGCATGTGACCACTCTAACAATGTAGATACATTCACAAAGATTGGACATGAATCTGTGTTGGTCAAACTCTTCTCTTCTCTATCATTAAATACAACAAAACTATGGTTTAAGTGAAATATTTAGTGTTTGTCTAAAGCTTTGTCAATATACGCAGCTTTGTCACCAGCTGCAGTACTGTAGCTTTATTAATCTACTGTACTTCAACATGTACTCACATTGGATGGGTTGATTAGGATTCAAACCATGTCTTAAACCGCTACCTAGCAAGTTACAAGCCACAACACACATGTACAGATGCTGTAGAACTGTTTCATGGGGTGTGAAAATATATGTAATCAAAACTACTGGATATCTTTAGAAGGAAAATTGTTCTACAATTTTCTTACACTTTGAAAATGTGTAATAGTTTTTGTAGGTCGGCAGGATAAAAACAATATTTTATCCCTATTAAGATTTAAGCTAGCAAAATGTAAAGGGGTGTGTAGACTTTCACTGTGACTGTATACGTAACATTGACTTGCAATGGATTTGTGCCACAAATGCTAAAAAGTTTGCAGTTATAACAATAGTAAGATAAACAATATATGCCCAGGACTACATTGAGGGACAGACTGTTGAAATGCCCAGTTGATTATGTAAACAGTCTTGTAGAACTCTGGCATTGATGGTCCATCTGAGGGTGAGTCATTGATATGAATGCTCAGAGTAAAAGAGCTGTGAACTCACCTGTGATGGCCCACGTCTACCACAACCTTTCCTATTGTGTTTGTAAGCACCACAGCATTTTAGGCAGCCATTGTTCAAAATGTGTTCATACATACAGTACAATGGGAGGGCGTGTGGAAGGAACAGGGGAGAACCAGGAGTTTGATCTCTGACTTCTATTTAGGACTGGGATCCCTCTGTGGGCCGGCCTTTTCAGAATATCTCTCGATTCTCTTTTAAACATGCTAGAAACCTAAAGGACAGCCTAGTAAGAGCAGATGAATATGTTCCCCCTCAGCATTTCCTTTCCACCCTCCCCTCAAATCATTGTGAGAACTGTAATGCGATGACCAAGGTGGATTTCTTTCTTCACCCTCATACTGGAAATAAAATGTATGTCCTGGGTAGAATTTCCTGTAAAACTAAATGTGTGGTATATTTCCTGATGTGCCCATGTGGCTATTATTATGTTGGAAAGTCTAAGAGAAATTTGAAAGTTGAAAGAGCAACTCCCCTGCAGGGTTAACCAACTAATTTTCAGGGGAAGTTGTTAGAGGCAGGTCAATTTGTTGCTAAAAGTCGCTAAATGACGTTGTGATGTCATCACGTGATGACATCATTACATTTTAGTCATTTAGCAGACGCTCTTATCCAGACCGACTTACAGTTAGTGAGTGCATACATTTTTCGTTATAACATCAAATTGCGTCATTACGTAGAATACACAATAACGTTATTCAAATTGACTGGCCATCTTGCCTACAAATATTATTTGACATTTGTTAGTTTAGATTTGTTTGTTTATTATCACATATTTTTATTTGTAAAAGTAATTTGAAACGCAAAACATTTATATGATCAGATATTTTAATTTTTAAACACAACACATTGAATTATTGAACAATTACACATTACACATTATTGAACAATTACATTTGATTTATTTTCTTATTAACTAGTAAACTTACACATTCTGAACAATTATAGTTTCAAGCAGTGTATTGGTAGTTAGTTAACATGCTACCTGACTGATCAACAATTATAGGTACAAGCTAATAACAAGGTATACAGTGAGGGGGAAAAGTATTTGCTCCCCTGCTGGTTTTGTACGTTTGCCCACTGACAAAGACATGATCAGTCTATAATTTTAATGGTAGGTTTATTTGAACAGTGAGAGACAGAATAACAACAACAAAATCCAGAAAAACGCATGTCAAAAATGTTATAAATTGATTTGCATTTTAATGAGGGAAATAAGTATTTGACCCCCTCTCAATCAGAAAGATTTCTGCCCCAAGCGGGGCACTTACCCTGCGACTTAAAGAAAATGCCCCTTTTCTAAAAACAACATTTCATTAAATAACTAAAAAAGTGTAAACTGTAGCAATTTATTTCCCTTTATAGTTTATTAGCCTAAGCATGACCTTCATCCACATAATCCCCCCCCCAAAATGTTGCTTTTTTGTGTCAGCAATTAGACATTGTTCTTAGGGGGGGCGAGTTACCCCCTAGTACCCTACCGCCAGTCTCCTCTAGGTACATAGGATGGCTACTTCCCAACCAGAACCCCGGCCTGATGCGAACGTGAGTAGATTACGTTGAAAACAACGGTCGGCCATCTTGGAGACAGTCTCTACCTCTTATACCTCAGCGGTCAGGCGGGCACCATTCTTCAGATAAAGAAAAAAAGAGCTAAAACTGTGCTGTAAAGACAATAGCTGTTGTGTCCATTTCAAATGTATTATTACAGTTATGTAATAGCACGTTTCAACTTTCTAATTTAGAAAGAACATTTCATAACATGCTAGGTTACAAATACGTCAAGGTATTATCAAGTTTGGTAAAGGTTTTAGCTACGTGTTATTTTAGTGTCAAACCAAGTGAGTGAAGAACGTGATAAAAACTATTTTACAAGTCACATAGCTAACTAGAGACTTTGGGTTTGTCTGCGTGATTGAATGTACATAATTTCATCAAGAGATTTCTGAGTTCGTTTACATCAACATACTTCACTGCAGACAGTGCGGATGCATTAGAGAGAGAGAGAAGTTGACGGTTGCACTACTATTTTGAAGCTGCCTGAATGTAATGTCCAGCAGTTTTCTACATGTGTTGTAATCTAGGGTTGGAACCGGTTCAACCGAAAAAGAACCGGAAACTAAAGTGTTCTATACTTTTCAGGAATATCAGTCATTTTATAAGCATGGAATCCAGGTAATAACCTTATTTTACTTTCCTGGCATGTTGTTCTCCAGTCCCACAAAAATCGCAACAATCCAGGTAACAAGGAACGTAACTGAGACATTTGTAACATTCCCCTTAAGTCTTCCAGAGGTACTGAATGTCATAGCCCGTTTGGGACATTACAGGCACATTCACAACGTTTCTAATAAGTATTATAGAGGTTATAAATATCTGGTCGCTATACGGACATCATGGGAACTTTAAAAACGTCCCTTGGTAGTCCATGAAAGGTTCTGAATATCATGTTATTTTGGAGATATCCTAGGAACATTTCATAACGTTACATTTAGAGCTATGGTTTTTGTCTTCATGTAACGTTACAATCAGAATGATAGAAATACATTTTGTAACGTCGTCTGTAAGTCAAGTGGTGGTACACTGGTAACGTTGTCTTTCTAAGTGTGTAGGAACATTTGTTAGGTTCTAAATAAGTACTTTAGATCCCAAGATATTGGGGCCAGCATAAAGGAAGTGGATCCAGCTCTTCCCCTCCGCAATATATTTTCCCATAATTCTACCGATGTAATAAATGTATGGAAATTAATAATGCCATTTTGACCTCAGTATAGGCCTATGGAAGAGGGAACGATACCTACAAATAATATTTTTTTATTATATTAATTTATGAATGTAGCCTATAATAATTTTTATAAAGCAGCTAGCAGTAGTGGTGGCATGACGACGGTTCATCCTGAATATTCCTTTTGACTACATTATCCGTCATTGCAAATATAGAAGTGGGTGTGGCAACTAACAATACTGAGTCTGGAGCCAGAAAGAAACACCTACCGTACTAATTGGTAAAAGTGAAACAACACAGCTTTGCTCGCAAACAACGGCGATTGGATGACCTTGACCGTTGGAAGGCCACATAATTTAGACAGTTTCTACTCTATACTGGGAAAGTAGTGCTGAGAAGAATCTGGTCTAAAGAACAGTACACACACTTCATGGCCTTCAGTGTGGCCATGTGCATTTTGGTTTCTCCTCAACTTTCTTCAATCCACAGTGCCTATGCTCATGCTTTACTGAACTTCTTTGTGGAGCAGGGAAGGGTTTTGTATGGAGACACATTCTCGTGTATAATGTTCCCTCCCTCCTACACCTCACTGCTGATGCTGAAGAACTTGGCTGCCTTGACAACTGTAGTGCTTTCAAGTTTGAGAACTACTTGCAACAACTAAAGAAGATGGTCCGTTCAGGGAGGCGGCCACTTGTGCAAGAACGCACAGTTAGAGCTTCTCCCCGCCAACAGGTCATCAACATGAGACGGCCAAACAATGCCTACATACTTAATGATAGGTCATGCTGTGAGGTAGTGAGCCAAGAAGATGCCTCTGATACTTACCTCTGCAGGGTGTTTCAGCATCTGGAATCTTACACGCTGAGTCCTTGTGACTCAAGACTGTATTGGACTTTCCACACCACTACGAGGAGCACACAAATGCATCTCATTGCAAAGAGCAGGCTTGTTAAGCAAGCTATTATACTTGAGGAGGACCATGGCACTCGTGTTGTGCTTACCATCTTACACAGCCTGTAGCAAGCCCCATTTAGCTACAGCCAAGTTCACAAGCTGTATTAGTTATGCAAACTATCTTGGCTGGTAAATCAAGAGACTGAACAGTGTGGAATTGGTGTTTTGTTTTTCTGCACAGGGCATACAGCATTATTATGTTGTACATTTAGTAAAAGAGAACAATGTTGAAGTTGTACCAGAGCAGTGGGTGGAGAAGAGAGATGGGGTGAGTTGATCAGTTAAATGGTTTACCCTTTTTAGGCAAAGAGATGGATAAATAGTTCACTTTAAACAGTGTCTCAGATCCTGCAGGTCCTGTGTTGCTACTGGCCAAGAAATGCCATTAAGAGAGGAGACCGGCCTGACAAAATATTACGGGAGTAGTACAGAATTTCCATCTTTTCATCAACTGGTAAAATAATATTTGACTGTCCATCCACTCCCGTTTATATTGCCATGTATGCTTGGTTGGGTGGCTCTGGAGCAGGTTGCATCAGTTGAACATACTCCTACACGTAAGGCTAGTTACAACGTAGAATATGTTCTAAGCCAGGCGTAAACCTGTGTCACCACCTGGTTGTAAGTAATAGCTTTTGCTACGCCAGGGTGTAAAAACTAAGTGTAATGTGGGGTAGACCATTAAACCCCTACAACTCATCCAGAATGCTGCAGCCCGTCTGGTGTTCAACCTTCCCAAGTTCTCTCACGTCACCCCGCTCCTCCGCACACTCCACTGGCTTCCAGTTGAAGCTTGCATCTGCTACAAGACCATGGTGCTTGCCTACGGAGCTGTGAGGGGAACGGCACCTCCGTACCTTCAGGCTCCGATCAGTCCCTACACCCAAACGAGGGCATTGCGTTCATCCACCTCTGGCATGCTGGCCCCCCTACCTCTGCGGAAGCACAGTTCCCGCTCAGCCCAGTCAAAACTGTTCGCTGCTCTGGCACCCCAATGGTGGAACAAGCTCCCTCACGACGCCAGGACAGCGGAGTCACTCACCACTTTCTGGAGACACTTGAAACCCCACCTCTTTAAGGAGTACCTGGGATAGGATAAAGTCATCCTTCTTCTAAAGTATTACTATGTGAATTACAAATACTCAATAGCCGGTTTGCCAGTGTTAATAGGAAACTATTTATGACAATGTTTATTGCACGTACAGACAATTACTCTGTGGCAGAGCAACGAGCCAAACGGGGGGTTGACACCTCCAATGTTGAATCTGACGAGGAACCAGCGAAGAGGGAGGTGACTAAACCAATCAGATTCCGTGTAGAGCCACCTGGTGAGGATTTCTTAACTGCTCTTATTCCATTGTGTGTATTACATGCATCAGGAAGTAGATGAAATAAATGAGTAATTTTTTGTATTGTCCTTCGTAAGATGATGATGGAAGTGAAGCACTCCAGAAAAAGACAAATGAACCCAGACAAGCCCAGCGTACAGTGCCACAGCTTCCACCAGCCCCTAGTGGTAAGATCCTGCATTAGGCTACTAGGTAATTGAATGTATAATCAGCAAGTTGATGGTAAGTTTTACACACATTCAAGTATGTGGGTGAAGAAAAGCTTACAGTTAATGCAAGTACTAGTCTTAAATTGAGACGGCATGAAATCATGACCTAATGACAGTTGATATGACAAGAAATTACCACATCCATCTGATCTTGACATAATTGATTATTTAGTGACCAAAAGTGTAACAGTTCTTAATGTTTTATTTTTAGTAACTTCAAGAGCCAGTGTCTTTGAAAAGACCCTACAACAAGGTACATAATGTTTCAAGTCTGATAAACAAGCCTACTTTCTCAAAGTTCTGTTCCTACAAACTGTATGGGATGAACAGGAAAATCTGTTAAGTGTGTACTATAAATGTGGTAACGGATTGACATCTGTGATATTCTTTGAAGTTGCAGATGCAGAGGACTTGAGGCCATGTGCCACCTCAAGCCAGAGCGACAGTAAGTGTCTGGTTGTAGTTTTAGGGTAAACAATTAGTTTTAGGGTAAACAATTGAATTGTATGAAGTATTATAGCTTTACAAACCTTTTAAAGCCACTCAATAGAATACAATTACCATCATATTTTTGCATATTAGGTTATTTAAAGTCATATTACTACTTTGTGCATACTGTTAGAACTTTCCAAATAGTTGTGGTGCTGTGTATGGGTGAAGCTTGTATTTACAACAGTAGTGAAATCACCCTATTCTTCTGGGGAAAAACACAAGTGTGACGCCATGTTTGTAAATATCTGTATGGATTTGCCATCAAACTAAAAGCATAATAAATAAATAAACAATGCTTAGCATTTATTTTTGTCAACATCAATTCCAAATTGTTTGGCTGTCAGCAGATACATGGTTATCAATACTACTAATATATATGAAGGGTGGATATTTTGATGGAGGTATTTCACATGGCCTTGATCCATGTCCTGCCTGGTACTCATGGCTTGTATTGTCACACTACTTGCAGCAAAACTGTTGAGTCTTTATTATTTTGCAGATCTTCAAGCAGTGGAGATGAGGATAATGGTGAAACTGGAGATGATCCGTACAGAGTTCAGGACTGCTCTGAACCAAGTTATGGAGGCCATAGAGGATAATGGTGGAACTGGAGATGATCCGTACAGAGTTCAGGACTGCTCTGAACCAAGTTATGAAGGCCATAGAGGATAATGGTGGAACAGGAGATGATCCGTACAGAGTTCAGGACTGCTCTGAACCAAGTTATGGAGGCCATAGAGGATAATGGTGGAACTGGAGATGATCCGTACAGAGTTCAGGACTGCTCTGAACCAAGTTATTGAGGCCATAGAGGATAATGGTGGAACTGGAGATGATCCGTACAGAGTTCAGGACTGCTCTGAACCAAGTTATGGAGGCCATAGAGGATAATGGTGAAACTGGAGATGATCTGTACAGAGTTCAGGACTGCTCTGAACCAAGTTATGGAGGCCATAGAGGATAATGATGAAACTGGAGATGATCCGTACAGAGTTCAGGACTGCTCTGAACCAAGTTATGGAGGCCATAGAGGATAATGGTGAAACTGGAGATGATCCGTACAGAGTTCAGGACTGCTCTGAACCAAGTTATGGAGGCCATAGAGGATAATGGTGAAACTGGAGATGATCAGTACAGAGTTCAGGACTGCTCTGAACCAAGTTATGGAGGCCATAGAGGATAATGGTGAAACTGGAGATGATCCGTACAGAGTTCAGGACTGCTCTGAACCAAGTTATAGAGGCCATAGAGGATAATGGTGGAACTGGAGATGATCCGTACAGAGTTCAGGACTGCTCTGAACCAAGTTATGGAGGCCATAGAGGATAATGGTGGAACTGGAGATGATCCGTACAGAGTTCAGGACTGCTCTGAACCAAGTTATGGAGGCCATAGAGGCCCGGCAGCCAAAGGAGTCAGAGTCCTTGGGGCAACTTGAAATGCTGCAAAACCCTGCAGAAACAAATGAGGAACTAAAGGATATCTGTGAAACACTTAAAGACTCCCACTATCGAAGGAAAACGTACCTACTCCCGACGTAATGATTTAGAAAATTGAACAAGATGCGACATGACTAGTCATGAAACACTTACCTTGGAAACTAGTTATAGATATATACTATATGTCTACCCCACATTACACTTCGTTTTTACACTCTGGCGTAGCAAAAGCTATTACTTACAACCAGGTGGTGACACAGGTTTACGCCTGGCTTAGAACATATTCTACGTTGTAACTAGCCTTACGTGTAGGAGTATGTTCAACTGATGCAACCTGCTCCAGAGCCACCCAACCAAGCATACATGGCAATATCAACGGGAGTGGATGGACAGTCAAATATTATTTTACCAGTTGATGAAAAGATGGAAATTCTGTACTACTCCCATAATATTTTGTCAGGCCGGTCTCCTCTCTTAATGGCATTTCTTGGCCAGTAGCAACACAGGACCTGCAGGATATGAGACACTGTTTAAAGTGAACTATTTATCCATCTCTTTGCCTAAAAAGGGTAAACCATTTCACTGATCAACTCACCCCATCTCTCTTCTCCACCCACTGCTCTGGTACAACTTCAACATTGTTCTCTTTGACAAAATGTACATTTACATTTACATTTTAGTCATTTAGCAGACGCTCTTATCCAGAGCGACTTACAGTTAGTGAATACATTTTTTTTTTTTTTATACTGCCCCCCCGTGGGAAGCGAACACACAACCCTGGCATTGCAAATGCCATGCTCTATCAACTGAGCTACATCCCTGCCGGCCATTCCCTCCCCTACCCTGGACGACGCTGGGCCAATTGTGCGCCGCCCATGAGTCTCCCGGTCACGGCCGGCTGCGACAGAGCCTGGATTCGAACCAGGATCTCTAGTGGCACAGTTAGCACTGCGATGCAGTGCCTTAGACCACTGCGCCACAGGGCATAATAATGCTGTATGCCCTGTGCAGAAAAACTAAACACCAATTCCACACTGTTCAGTCTCTTGATTTACCAGCCAAGATCGTTTGCATAACTAATACTAAGTAACTAATAATAAGTTCCTTTCCTGAGGATGACTCACCCTTCACAGTTTTGGGGGATTTCAACCTCCCTACGTCTACATTTGACTCATTTCTCTCTGCCTCCTTCTTTCCACTCCTCTCCTCTTTTGACCTCACCCCTCTCCACCGTCCCCCCTACTCACAAGGCAGGCAATACGCTTGACTTCATCTTTACTAGATGTTGCTCTTCTATTAATCTCACTGCAACTCCTCCATGTCTCCGACCACTACTTTGTATCCTTTTCTCTCTTGCTCTCCTCCAACACTACTCACTCTGCCCCTACACAGATGGTAACGCGCCGCCGCAACCTTCGCTCTCTCTCTCCCACTACTCTCTCCTCTTCCATCCTATCATCTCTTCCCTCTGCTCAATCCTTCTCCCTCCAATCTCCTGATTCTGCCTCCTCAACCCTCCTCTCCTCCCTTTCTGCATCCTTTGACTCCCTGTGTCCCCTATCCTCCCGGCCGGCTCGGTCCTCCCCTCCAGCTCCGTGGCTTGACGACTCATTGCGAGCTCACAGAACAGAGCTCCGGGCAGCTGAGCGGAAATTGAAGAAAACTAAACTCCCTGCCGACCTGGCATCTTTTCACTCTCTCCTCTCTACATTTTCTTCAACTGTTTCTGCTGCTAAGGCCACTTTCTACCACTCTAAATTCCAAGCATCTGCCTCTAACCCTAGGGAAGCTCTTTGCCACATTCTCCTCACTGCTGAATCCCCCCTCCTCCCTCTCTGTGGATGACTTCGTCAACCACTTTGAAAAGAAGGTTGTCGACATCCGATCCTCGTTTGTTAAGTCTAATGTCACTGCTGGTCCTGCTCACACTGCCCTACCCTATGCTTTGACTTCTTTCTCCCCCTCTCTCTCCAGATAAAATCTTGCGACTAGTGACTGCAGGCCGCCCAACAACCTGCCCGCTTGACCCCATCCCCTCCTCTCTTCTCCAGACCATCTCCGGTGACCTTCTCCCCTACCTCACCTCGCTGATCAACTCATCCTTGACCGCTGGCTATGTCCCTTCCGTCTTCAAGAGAGCGAGAGTTGCACCCCTTCTCAAAAAACCAACACTCGATCCCACTGATGTCAACAAATACAGACCAGTATCCCTTCTTTCTTTTCTTTCCAAAACTATTGAGCGCGCTGTCTTTAGCCAACTATCTTGCTATCTCTCTCAGAATGACCTTCTTGATCCAAACCAGTCAGGTTTCAGGACTGGTCATTCAACTGAGACTGCTCTTCTCTGTGTCACGGAGGCTCTCCGCACTGCTAAAGCTAACTCTCTCTCCTCTGCTCTTGTCCTTCTAGACCTGTCTGCTGCCTTTGATACTGTGAACCATCAGATCCTCCTCTCCACCCTCTCCGAGCTGGGCATCTCCGGCGCGGCTCACTCCTGGATTGCGTCCTACCTGACCGGTCGCTCCTACCAAGTGGCGTGGCGAGAAGCTGTCTCCGCACCATGTGCTCTCACCACTGGTGTCCCCCAGGGCTCAGTTCTAGGCCCTCTCCTTTTCTCCCTATACACCAAGTCACTTGGCTCTGTCATATCCTCACATGGCCTCTCCTATCATTGCTACGCTGACGATACACAACTAATCTTCTCCTTTCCCCCTTCTGATAACCAGGTGGCGAATCGCATCTCTGCATGTCTGGCAGACATATCAGTATGGATGACGGATCACCACCTCAAGCTGAACCCTGGCAAGACGGAGCTGCTCTTCCTCCCGGGGAAGGACTGCCCGTTCCATGATCTCGCCATCACGGTTGACAACTCTGTTGTGTCCTCCTCCCAGAGTGCGAAGAGCCTTGGCGTGACCCTGGACAACATCCTGTCGTTCTCCGCTAACATCAAGGCGGTGACCCGATCCTGCAGGTTCATGCTCTACAACATTCGGAGAGTACGACCCTGCCTTACACAGGAAGCGGCACAGGTCCTAATCCAGGCACTTGTCAACTCCCGTCTGGATTACTGCAACTCGCTGTTGGCTGGGCTCCCTGCCTGTGCCATTAAACCCCTACAACTCATCCAGAATGCCGCAGCCCGTCTGGTGTTCAACCTTCCCAAGTTCTCTCACGTCACCCCGCTCCTCTGCACACTCCACTGGCTTCCAGTTGAAGCTCGCATCCGTTACAAGACCATGGTGCTTGCCTATGGAACAGTGAGGGGAACGGCACCTCCGTACCTTCAGGCTCTGATCAGTCCCTACACCCAAACGAGGGCATTGCGTTCATCCACCTCTGGCCTGCTGGCTCCCCTTCCTCTGCGGAAGCATAGTTCCCGCTCAGCCCAGTCAAAACTGTTCGCTGCTCTGGCACCCCAATGGTGGAACAAGCTCCCTCACGACGCCAGGACAGCGGAGTCACTCACCACCTTCCGGAGACATTTGAAATCCCACCTCTTTAAGGAATACCTGGGATAGGATAAATTAATCCTTCTACCCCCAAAAAAATAAAAATAAAATAAATGGAAAGTGGATATCCCACTGGCTATAGGGTGAATGCACCAATTTGTAAGTCGCTCTGGATAAGAGCGTCTGCTAAATGACGTAAATGTGCCCTTGAGCAAGGCACTTAACCCTAATTGCTCCTGTAAGTCGCTCTGGATAAGAGCGTCTGCTAAATGACTAAAATGTAAATGTAAATGTAATACAGCTTGTGAACTTGGCTGTAGCTAAATGGGGCTTGCTACAGGCTGTGCAAGATGGTAAGCACAACACGAGTGCACCCGTCACAGCCATAGTAGCCAGAATACATCTTTATGCATTTTACCATGGCTTTTGCAGGGGCATCACATGTTACAGAACAAACTTTCACTTGCAGTGTTGTGTCTCCCCACTTCAAGCCGGTCTGCATCAACTCTTTAAGCTCCAGCAAAGTGTCATTGAGGAATTCCAGGGAGCTTGGTTTCCATGACGCCATTGCAAGTGACAGAGGAAACACTGTGGGTGGTGATAGATTGATAGAGCACAAAAGTGGCCATAACGACATATTGGTACTTTTGAACAAATGGAGACCATCCAGATTAAGGGATATTTCTAAAAGATTCAAATCTCCAACCCCAGATTTAGGATAGATGCTTAGATGTTTCACTAACTCCACCTTCACTTTAAATCTGACAAACTCCACATTAGACTTGACTTCAACAAAAACATTGGTGGTTTCTAGGAGAGTTCTAGCAGTGGAAGGCAAATCTGGGTGACCATTAGACTGCAGCATCTTCAGAAGTGCATCAACAGCATTGTGTTTCACCTGGAAATCACTTATCCAGGTTGCCAGGTCCTCTCTGAAGGTAGAATATTTTTCAACATCATCATTGTCAGAGTCAGTTGTCTCCTGAATTGCACAACCAGCATTGGCTTCAGTCTCTGAATCTATGTCACTGTGTGATGGCAGTCTTGGCTTAGTACCACCTACTGCCTCAAGCTCACCATCTGACTCTTCCTCAGCGAGTGTTGGCAGTCTTGGAGGAGTACCACCTACTGCCTGGAGTTCAGCATCTGACTCAATTTTGCTGTCAGATTCAGTAGAACTGGTATCTTCACTCTTGGTGTCAGACTAGCTGATGAGACTAGATCCACTTTCATTGTCATTGACTTCCTTCTCTACCCTTTTTTTCTTACAGTTGGTTTTCTCCCATGACAATTTAATCCAGATTCTCTCTTTCTTGAAGTACTCGACATCCGTATTACACCAGAGGATTTAACAGTCTGAAAATGATTAAACAATGATATGACAATGGCTCTACACATACAGTGGGGGAAAAAAGTATTTAGTCAGCCACCAATTGTGCAAGTTCTCCCACTTAAAAAAGATGAGAGAGGCCTGTAATTTTCATCATAGGTACACGTCAACTATGACAGACAAATTGAGAAAAAGAAATCCCGAAAATCACATTGCAGGATTTTTAATGAATTTATTTGCAAATTATGGTGGAAAATAAGTATTTGAATAATGTTATGTGTTATAGAACGGATAAATTGCACTTTTCATTATCTGGATTGTTTAAATTTAGTCAGCCCTTTAGTAAAAATGTATCAAGCCGTAGCATGCATTATATATTTTTACGTGCTTATGCTAGTAATAGACCAATGTTGTTCTTCATCAGGACCTAAGAACACGATTACTCAACCCTGTAACACAGGCTGTGGTTACACGCAGCACTATCCAAGTAACGTAGCTAGGCTAAACTATCTATTAGCCAACTGGCTAATTAGCTAACTGGCAAGCTTCCCCGCTAGTTAGATAGCCTGACATCATCAACATGTCTTTATCTGGGGAGCTGGGAGTACACTAAGTTACTTGGTTTAAATAGTACACGCCGGATAACTTACCTTTCGTAAAAACTTCCAAGAGGTGAACTGTGTTTGGTCAGTCGGAGTCAATGGCGTCTTCGCTGTTCAGCTGTGTTGTTTCACTTTTACCAATTAGTACGGTAAGTGTTTCTTTCTGGCTCCAGCCTCAGTATTGTTAGTTGCCACACCCACTTCTATATTTGCAATGACGGATAATGGAGTCAAAAGGAATATTCAGGATGAACCGTCGTCAGGCCACCACTACTGCTAGCTGCTTTATAATGATTTGTAAAAATTATTATTATTGTTATAGGCTACATTCATAAATTAATATAATACAAAAATATTATTTGTAGGTATCGTTCCCTCTTCCATAGGCCTATACTGAGGTCAAAATGACAATATTAATTTCCATACATTTATTACATCGGTAGAATTATGGAAAAATATATTGCGGAGGGGAAGAGCTGGATCCACTTCCTTTACTCAAAGCACAAGTATGCTGGTCCCAATATCTTGGGATCTAAAGTACTTATTTAGAACGTAACAAATGTTCCTACACACTTAGAAAGACAACGTTACCAGTGTACCACCACTTGACTTAAAGACAACGTTCCAAAATGCATTGAAATCATTCTGATTGTAACGTTATATGAAGACAAAAACCATAGCTCTAAATGTAACGTTATGAAATGTTCCTAGGATATCTCCAAAATAACATGATATTCAGAACCTTTCATGGACTACCAAGGAACGTTTATAAAGTTCCCATGATGTCCGTATAGCGACCAGATATTTATAACCTCTATAATACTTATTAGAAACGTTATGAATGTGCCTGTAATGTCCCAAACAGGCTATGACATTCAGTACCTCTGGAAGACTTAAGGGGAATGTTACAAATGTCTCAGTTACGTTCCTTGTTACCTGGATTGTTGCGATTTTTGTGGGACTAGAGAACAAAATGCCAGGAAAGTAAAATAAGGTTATTACCTGGATTCCATGCTTTTAAAATAACTGCTATTACTGAAAAGTATAGAACCGGTTCCAACCCTAGATTACAACACATGTAGAAAACTGCTGGACATTACATTCAGGCAGCTTCAAAATAGTAGTGCAACCGTCAACTTCTCTCTCTCTAATGCATCCGCACTGTCTGCAGTGAAGTATGTTGATGTAAACGAACTCAGAAATCTCAAATAAATTGATTATTTATTAAATTATCTTGACGAAATGATGTACATTCAATCACGCAGACAAACCCAAAGTCTCTAGTTAGCTATGTGACTTGTAAAATAGTTTTTATCACGTTCTTCACTCACTTGGTTTGACACTAAAATAACACGTAGCTAAAACCTTTACCAAACTTGATAATACCTTGACGTATTTGTAACCTAGCATGTTATGAAATGTTCTTTCTATATTAGAAAGTTGAAACGTGCTATTACATAACTGTAGTAATACATTTGAAACCGACACAACAGCTATTGTCTTTACAGCACAGTTTTAGAGTTTTTTTCTTTATCTGAAGAATGGTGCCCGCCTGACCGCTGAGGTATAAGAGGTAGAGACTGTCTCCAAGATGGCCGACCGTTGTTTTCAACGTAATCTACTCACGTTCGCATCAGGCCAGGGTTCTGGTTGGGAAGTAGCCATCCTATGTACCTAGAGGAGACTGGCGGTAGGGTACTAGGGGGTAACTCGCCCCCCCTAAGAACAATGTCTTAATTATGTGGATGAAGGTCATGCTTAGGCTAATAAACTATAAAGGGAAATAAATTGCTACAGTTTACACTTTTTTAGTTATTTCATGAAATGTTGTTTTTAGAAAAGGGCCGTTTTTTAAGTTGCGGGGTAACTGCAGGCGAATATATTGATCAAAGTCACCTTGTCCTAGAGAGATTTACACTGTTATCAAAACGTTACGCCAGGGTAAGCCTATCTTCCATCCTATGTAAAGCTGGGATATATAAGATACCCCGTAAAAAAAAAAAACACTCTAAAATGTGAAGTTTTGTCACACAACACAATGCCCAGTGGTGTAAAGTACTTAAGTAAAAATACTTAAAAGTACTACTTAAGTCGTTTTTTGGGGTATCTGTACTTTACTATTTATATTTTTGACAACTTTTACTCGACTACATTCCGAAAGAAAAATATATACTTTTTACTCCATATATTTTCCCTGACACCCAAAAGTACTCGTTAAATTTTGAATGCTTAGGACAGAAAAATGGTCAAGTTCACACAATTATCGACGGAACATCCCTGGTCATCCCTACTGCCTCTGATCTGGTGGACTCACTAAACACATGTTTAGTTTGTAAATGATGTCTGAGTGTTGGAGTGTGCCCCTGGCTATCCATAAATACAAAAAAAAAAAAAAATGGTGTCATCTGGTTTACATAATATAAGGAATTTGAAATGATTTATACATTTCCTTTTGATACTGATGTATATTTTACGTTTACATTTTACATTTTAGTCATTTAGCAGACGCTCTTATCCAGAGCGACTTACAGCTAGTGAGTGCATACATTTTCATACTGGTCCCCCCCCCCCAATTACATTTACTTTTGATACTTAAGTATATTTAGAACCAAATACTTATAGAATTTTACTCAAGTAGTATTTTACTGGGTGACTTTAAGTTTTACTTGAGTCATTCTCTATTAAGGTATCTTTACTTTTACTCAAGTATGACAATTGGGTGCTTTTTCTACCACTGACAATGCAACAGATGTCTCAAGTTTTGAGAGAGCATGCAACTGGCATGCTGACTGCAGGAATGTCCATCAGAGCTGTTGCCAGATAATTTAATGGTAATTTCTATACCATAAGCCGCCTCCAACCTTGTTTTAGAGAATTTGGCAGTATGCCCAACCACCCTCACAACTGCACACCAAGTGTATGGTGGTGTGTGGGCGAGCGGTTTGCTGATGTCAATGTCATGAACAGAGTACCCCGTGTTCATGTCAGGGTTATGGTATGGGCAGGCATAAGCTACGGAGAAGGAACAAAATTGCATTTTATCAATGGAAAATGTAATGCACAGAGATACCATGACAAGATCCTGAGGCCCATTGTCCTGCCGACATCACGTCATGTTTCAGCATGATAATGCAGGGCCCAATGTCACAAGGATCTGTACACAATTCCAGGAAGCTGAAAATGTCCCAGTTCTTCCATGTCCTGCATACTCACCAGACATGTCAACCATTGAGCATGTTTGGGAGGGCTGGATCGACGTGTACCACAGCTTGTTCCAGTTCCCACCAATATACAGCAACTTCACACAGCCACTGAAGAGGAATGGGACAACATTCCACAGGCCACAATCAACAGATTGATCAACTCTATGCAAAGTAGAAGTGTCCCGGAGGAGGAGGAGGCAGCGGCAGATACCCCGTTCTCATGTAATGGGGTAGGGCCCAGTGATGCCAACTTAGCTATTTTGTTGCCAGATTTAGCAACTTTTCAGACTACCCTGGCAACTTTTTTTTCAAACAGCACCTAGCAACAAATTTAGCTACTTTTAAAAACTTATTTGGAACTTTTAGCAACTTTTAAAAAAGTGACTCAAACACTAAAATGAACACATTTTACCTCTAAATGACACAAAAACGATTTTCTCTGTCACACACTCAGTCACAACACACATGGCTGGCTGCAAAAGTGCATTATGAGTGATGTCAGCAGCAGGCGTTCAGCTCGTGCACAGGCAGCAGCAGGCCAGCCAAGCAGCACAACAACATTTACATTTTTTACATTTTAGTCATTTAGCAGACGCTCTTATCCAGAGCGACTTACAGGAGCAATTAGGGTTAAGTGCCTTGCTCAAGGGCACATCGACAGATTTTTCACATTGTCGGCTCAGGGATTAGAACCAATGACCTTTCGGTTACTGGCACAACGCTCTCACAACGCACCTTTCGCTCTACTGGCACACTGCTTGTTCAATAAGATAGCATATATACCTTGTTATTAGCTTGTACCTATAATTGTTGATCAGTTAGGTAGCATGTTAACTAACTACCAATACACTGATTGAAACTATAATTGTTCAGAATGTGTAGGTTTACTAGTTAATAAGAAAATAAATCAAATATAATTGTTCAATAATGTGTAATGTGTAATTGTTTAATAATTCAATGTGCTGTGTTTAAAAATAAAAATATCTGATCATATAAAATGTTATGTGTTTATATTACTTTTACAAATAAAAATATGTGATAATAAACAAACAAATCTCAACTAACAAATGTCAAATCATAGGGTAAGGGTTATTAAATAGACTACTGGTGAAATGAAATAAAATGTAAAAGTAATGATGTCATCACGCAACATCACAACGTCATTTAGCAACAAATTGACCTGCCTCTAACAACTTCCCCTGAAAATTAGTTGGCAACCCTGCAGGGGAGTTGCTCTTTCAACTTTCAAATTTCTCTTAGACTTTCCAACATAATAATAGCCACATGGGCACATCAGGAAATATACCACACATTTAGTTTTACAGGAAATTCTACCCAGGACATACATTTTATTTCCAGTATGAGGGTGAAGAAAGAAATCCCCCTTGGTCATCACATTACAGTTCTCACAATGATTTGAGGGGAGGGTGGATAGGAAATGCTGAGGGGGAACATATTCATCTGCTCTTACTAGGCTGTCCTTTAGGTTTCTAGCATGTTTAAAAGAGAATTGAGAGATATTCTGAAAAGCCCGGCCCACATAGGGATCCCAGTCCTAAATAGAAGTCAGAGATCAAACTCCTGGTTCTCCCCTGTTCCTTCCACACGCCCTCCCATTGTACTGTATGTATGAACACATTTTGAACAATGGCTGCCTAAAATGCTGTGGTGCTTACAAACACAATAGGAAAGGTTGTGGTAGACGAGGGCCATCACAGGTGAGTTCACAGCTCTTTTACTCTGAGCATTCATATCAATGACTCACCCTCAGATGGACCATCAATGCCAGAGTTCTACAAGACTGTTTACATAATCAACTGGGCATTTCAACAGTCTGTCCCTCAATATAGTCCTGGGCATATATTGTTTATCTTACTATTGTTATAACTGCTAACTTTTTAGCATTTGTTGCACAAATCCACTGCAAGTCAATGGTACGTATACAGTCACAGTGAAAGTCTACACACCCCTTTACATTTTGCTAGCTTAAATCTTAATAGGGATTAAATATTGTTTTTATCTTGCCAACATACAAAAACTATTTCACATTTTCAAAGTATAAGAAAATTGTAGAACAATTTTCCTTCTACAGATAGTTTTGATTACATATATTTTCACACCCCATGAAACAGTTCTACAGCAAATGTACGTGTGTTGTAAGTCCCCTGTAGCTCAGTTGGTAGAACATGGCGCTTGCAACACCAGGGTTGTGGGCTCGTTTCCCACGGGGGGCCAGTATGAAAATGTATGTACTGACTAACTGTAAGTCGCTCTGGATAAGATTTTCTGCTAAATGACTAAAATGTAAATGTTGTGGCTTGTAAGTAGCTAGCTAGCGGTTTAAGACATGGTTTGAATCCTAATCAACCCATCCAATGTGAGTACATGTTGATAGAAGTACAGTAGATTAATAAAGCTACAGTACTGCAGCTGGTGACAAAGCTGCGTATATTGAAAAAGCTTGTTAGTGTGTAGGTCAAATGTATCTTTGTGATGCTCATTTCAGGTATTTCTTCCAGCTTCAAACACTAAATATTTCACTTAAAACATAGTTTTGTTGTATTTAATGATAGAGAAGAGAAGAGTTTGACCAACACAGATTCATGTCCAATCTTTGAGGACGTGTCTACATTGTTAGAGTGGTCACATGCCAATCTGTTCCATATAATAGACAGTCTTTGGGACAGTGGAAAGCTGCATGGCCCCTTGGTTGTTGCTAAGCAGGCATTCTTCTTCTATGGTGATAATTCTCTGGCCACAGCTCTGGTGAACATTCCTGCAGTCAGCATGCCAATTGCGCACTCCCTCAAAATGTAGACATCTGTGGCATTGTGTTGTGACAAAACTGCACATTTCAGAGTGGCCTTTTATTGTACACAGCACAAGGTGCACATGTGTAATGATCATGCTGTTTAATCAGCTTCTTGATATGCCACACCTGTCAGGTGGATGGATTATCTTGGCAATGGAGAAATGTTCACTAACAGGGATGGAAACAAACTTGTGCACAACATTTGAAATAAATAAGCTTTTTGTGCATATGGAAAATTTCTGGGATCTTTAATTTCAGCTCATGAAACATGGAACCAACACTATACATGGCAAGTTTATATTTTTGTTCAGTATAGTTTAGAAGACAATTAACTAAATACGTAGTCATTTCATTTTAATTGTCACATGCTTGGTAAACAACAGGTGTAGACTAACAGTAAAATGTTGACCAACAATGGAGAACACAATACAACAATTATAATAATAGGAAAAAAGATTGTAGCACAAGGAATTAATACACGATGAGCAATGATAGCTTGGCTATATACATGGGGTGCCAATACCTAGTCAATGGGAGCTTGGCTATATACATGGGTAGCCAATACCTAGTCAATGATAGCTCGGCTATATACAGTGAGGGAAAAAAGTATTTGATCCCCTGCTGATTTTGTACGTTTGCCCACTGACAAATAAATTATCAGTCTATAATGACAATGACCCAAAACACACGGCAAAGGCAACAAAGGAGTGGCTCAAGAAGAAGCACATTAAGGTCCTGGAGTGGCCTAGCCAGTAGCCAGAAAAGCCAGTCTAGAAAATCTGTGGAGGGAGCTGAAGGGTAATTAATTAATTAGCAAATAAATTCATTAAAAATCCGGTATTAGCCCTCACATTTTTTAGAGCGGGCTAATACTTGGCAGGACATTTTTTATGAATTACAGTATCAATGAATTTAATGTACAGTGCTATGAAAAAGTATGTACCCCCTTTCTAATTTTCTCTACTTTTGCATATTTGTGATACTGAATGTTATCAGATCTTCAACCAAAACCTAATATTAGATAAAGGGAACACAAGTGGACAAATAACACAACAATTACATATTTATTTCATAAACAAAGTTATGCAACACCCAATTAACCTGTGTGAAAAAGTAATTGCCCCCTTACACTCAATAACTGGTTGTGCCACCTTTAGCTGCAATGACTCCAACCAAATGCTTCCTGTAGTTGTTGATCAGTCACTCACGTCGCTGTGGAGGAATTTTGTCCCACTCTTCCATGCAGAACTGCTTTAACTCAGTGACGTGTGGGTTTTCAAGCATGAACTGCTCGTTTCAAGTCCTGCCACAACATCTCAATTGGGATTAGGTCTGGACTTTGACTAGGCCATTCCAAAACTTCCAATTCGTTACTTTTTAGCAATTTTCATGTAGACTTGATTTGTGTGTTTTGGATCATTGTCTTGCTGCACGACCCAGCTGCGCTTCAGCTTCAGCTCACAGACGGATGGTCTGACATTCTCCTGTAGAATTCTCTGATACAGAGCAGAATTCATGGTTCCTTCTATTAAGGCAAGTCGTCCAGGTCCTGAGGCAGCAAAGCATCCCCAAACCATCACACCACCACCACCATGCTTGACCTTTGGTATGATGTTCTTACTGTGGAATGCAGAGTTTGGTTTTCGCCAGGCATTACTGGAACCATGTCATCCGGAGGATCCAGCTCAATTTTAAGCACCGCCCTTCTCATATAATGGGGTAGGGCCATCCCAAGGATCCCTGAACGCACGGACGGTTGCACCGATTTCTTATAACTAAACCAAGATAGACCACAGCTGGTCGTTTCCAATGGGAACAGATTAGTCATAGTGGGCAGAGCCAAGCACGAGCTAGCGAGATCCTATTGGTGTGTTCTAGCATACATCTGCATATTTCTGTTAGGGAACGCCTCCTCTGTGAAGCGCTCGTGTGCAATAACTCAATTCGCCTTTGCGTTCCTTCTAAATAACGTGATTTAAAAACATATTTGTCCACAAAACTTAGTCCACTCTGTGCATAACAGATTTTAGTTTTGGGAACAGAACTGTATTAAGATCAGATGTTTCATCGATTAGAACATTTGCAGAATGTCGGCCAAAATCCATCTCGTTCCATCTTCTCCCACTGCCGGCCAGTGGGCTTCCTCTCACTACCATATTTGGTAGTGAGTGGAAACACCAACCGGATGCTTCACAATTATACATCCAGTGAAATATCTGTCTCATTGTTCTATCTGTGGCTGCACTGTGGTAGTAGGGGAACAGGAAGTTCCAGGCAGGCACGCACCATTCCTCAGTATAAAGAAAGCGGCAGAACTGTGATGTCAAGAAGATAACCTTTGTGTCCGTTTCTATTTATTATTATAGGTATGTGTTATGACGAGTTTCTCTGGCATCAAGTAATTCAGTATGCAAGATAATAGTTAAACAGTTAGATGGAGAGTTGGTTCAAAGTATTTAATATTACAGTACCACATTCACATGACAAGCGGTACCGGCGTAGCCTATTGTCATCTGAATGACTTACATAGAAAACCTCTTAGTTTATATAATGCTTTTCAGAGCTAATTCCATCCAACAGTTGCCAACCATTATTGAGTGTCACTCCTCGCCACATATAGGATCACCCTATATGGTATCGTGTTGCACCCTAGTCAGGATATTCCATCACGTACTCCTTCTAAGATTAGCACCAGTGGCCCCCCCCAGCTATCTTGGCCCGCATATCTTCTGGCACCCACCAGTGACTGAAATAAATACATGGAATGTATGTCATCCTCCAAATCTTTATGCAGCTCTCAATATTCCAAACATTAACTAATACTAATATAAAATACGTAATATCAATATGTAATAGCACGTTTAAACGTTCTAATATCGAAAGAACATGTCATACCATGCTAGGTAACAAATCCGTCAAGGTTTTATCACGTTTGGTAAAGGTTTGGTGTGTTATTTTTATGTCAAACTGAGTAAACCTGGTAACTATTTTACAAGTCACATGGCTAGATACTTTGGGTTTGTCTGAATGGATGTACATCATTTCCTCAAGGTGATTTCATAAAGAATCCATTTATTTTAGATTTCCGAGTTTGTTTAGCATTTTTGGTTTTGTGTAAAATTAACGAGCTGGTAAAATGGTGCTGCCCACTCGGTCAGCATCAACGGATTTCAGTGCAGCAGAGAGACAATTTCACGGTTGCACTACTGTTTTGAAGCTGAATGTAATGATTATCAGTTTTCTACGTGTACTAATATTCAGACACATTCAGTTTCTGTATTTATCGATAAATGTTACTATTGTGTGAATGGAAAATACAATTGGTTTTTGATTGAAGTAATACAGTGAAGACAAGGTTATTCAGGACAATAGTACATAGTCCCACCTAAAACAAACAGTGACCTTGTACTAAATGGCTTTTGTCATTTATGCATTTATAGTACCAGTCAAAAGTTTGGACACACCTACTCATTCAAGGGTTTTTCTTAATTTTTTACTATTTTCTACATTGTAGAATAATAGTGAAGACATTTAAACTATGAAATAACACATATGGAGTCATGTAGTAACCATAAAGGTGTTAAACAAATCAAATATATTTTAGATTTTAGATTCTTCAAAGTAGCCTGTGTTTCAGACATAAGGAAGTGGATGGCTGAAAACTTTCTACTCTTAAACTCGGACAAAACAGAGATGCTTGTTCTAGGTCCCAAGAAACAAAGAGATCTTCTGTTAAATCTGACAATTCATCTTGATGGTTGTAAAGTCGTCTCAAATAAAACTGTGAAGGTCCTCGGCGTTACTCTTGACCCTGATCTCTCTTTTGACGAACATATCAAGACTGTTTCAAGGACAGCTTTTTTCCATCTACGTAACATTGCAAAAATCAGAAATTTTCTGTCCAAAAATGATGCAGAAAAATTAATCCATGCATTTGTTACTTCTAGGTTAGACTACTGCAATGCTCTACTTTCCGGCTACCCGGATAAAGCACTAAATAAACTTCAGTTAGTGCTAAATACGGCTGCTAGAATCCTGACTAGAACCAAGAAATTTGATCATATTACTCCAGTGCTAGCTTCCCTACACTGGCTTCCTGTTAAGGCAAGGGGCTGATTTCAAGGTTTTACTGTTAACCTATAAAGCGTTACATGGGCTTGCTCCTACCTATCTTTCCGAGTTGGTCCTGCCGTACATACCAATACGTACGCTACGGTCACAAGACGCAGGCCTCCTAATTGTCCCTAGAATTTCTAAGCAAACAGCGGGAGGCAGGGCTTTCTCCTATAGATCTCCATTTTTATGGAACAGTCTGCCTACCCATGTGAGAGACGCAGACTCGGTCTCAACCTTTAAGTCTTTACTGAAGACTTATCTCTTCAGTAGGTCATATGATTGAGTGTAGTCTGGCCCAGGAGTGTGAAGGTGAACGGAAAGGCTCTGGAGCAACGAACCGCCCTTACTGTCTCTGCCAGGCCGGTTCCCCTCTCTCCACTGGGATTCTCTGCCTCTAACCCTGTTACAGGGGCTGAGTCACTGGCTTGCTGGTGCTCTTTCATGCCGTCCCTGGGAGGGGTGCGTCACTTGAGTGGGTTGAGTTACTGACGTGATCTTCCTGTCTGGGTTGGCGCCCCCCTTGGTTTGTGCTGTGGTGGGAGACCTTTGTGGGCTATACTCGGCCTTGTCTCAGGATTGTAAGTTGGTGGTTGAGGATATCCCTCTAGTGGTGCGGGGGCTGTGCTTTGGCAGAGTGGGTGCGGTTATATCCTTCCTGTTTGGCCCTGTCCGGGGTTTCTTCGGATGGGGCCACAGTGTCTCCCGGACCGCTCCTGTCTCAGCCTCCAGTATTTATGCTGCAGTAGTTTATGTGTCGGGGGGCTGGGGTCAGTTGGTTATACCTAGAGTACTTCTCCTGTCTTATCCAGTGTCCTGTGTGAATTTAAGTATGCTCTCTCTAATTCTCTCGTTCTCTCTTTCTCTCTGAGAACCTGAGCCCTGGGACCATACGTCGGGACTATCGGGCATGCTGACACCTTGCTGTCCCCAGTCCGCCTGGCCTTGCTGCTGTTCCAGTTTCAACTGTTCTGCCTGCGGTTACGAAACCCCTACCTGTCCCAGACCTGCTGTTTTCGACTCTTAATGATCGGATATGAATTGCCAACTGAGAGACCTGAGCCCTAGGACCATACGTCGGGACTGCCGGCCGTGGTGACTCCTTGCTGTCCCCAGTCCGCCTGGCCTTGCTGCTATTCTAGTTTCAACTGTTCTGCCTGCGGTTATGGAACCCCTACCTGTCCCAGACCTGCTGTTTTTAAACTCTTAATGATCGGCTATGAAAAGCCAACTGAGATTTATTCCTGATTATTATTTGACCATGCTTGTCACTTATGAACATTTTTGAACATCTTGGCATGGTTCTGTTATAATCTCCACCCGGCACAGCCAGAAGAGGACTGGCCACCCCTCATAGCCTGGTTCCTCTCTAGGTTTCTTCCTAGGTTTTGGCCTTTCTAGGGAGTTTTTCCTAGCCACCGTGCTTCTACACCTGCATCACTAGCTGTTTGGGGTTTTAGGCTGGGTTTCTGTACAGCACTTCAAGATATCAGCTGATGTATGAAGGGCTATATAAAATAAAATTGATTGATTGATTGATAGCCATCCTTTGCCATAATGACAGCTTTGTAGAATCTTTGTAATCTACAATGTAGAAAATAGTAAAAATAAAGAATTTGGGAATATCTACTATAGGTTAAGTTCCGGCACCTCAAATATCTAGTGCTTGAGCTCCTGTTCCTCTTATAGAATATTAGCTCAACAGTATTGTGGAGCTCCTGCACCTAAATATAAACAGTACCGGCACCCAAAATGAGTACCGGCACCTATTTCAGCCCAAGTCAAGCACTGAATTAGATAATTTAACAAGAAGAAATATAATATATTTTTAGAGAATAAAGAAAGTGCAAGAACTGTCAAGACACTTAACTTTTTGTGTCTGTTTCTCAATTTTACTACAGGACGACTAGAATTAAATCTGATGCCGGTAACATCAATAGTGAGGACAAACCCAGCCAGCCTCTCTCCTTCCACACTGAGTCCAAACCTACAGTCATTGGGTCCTGATTGTGACAGTGGACCCCAGTTTGCTATGCAGGATCCAGAGATGGCATCAGTGAAGCTGGAAGACTGCCGTCAAACACTGGAGCGGAATATCAACATTAAAGATGAAGAAGAGGAAGAGGAGAAGAAGATTGGGAAATCTGTTTCTCATGGTAAGAGCAGGTTCTATCTATCTAAGTTTGTGTTATTCATTCCAACTTCTCACTGTGCATGAAAAGTTGCAGTAGAACTGTTTCATGATGAACTGTTTCAATGAGAAGGTAGATATTATTTCATGCTACTGACACTTACATGGTTTGACACCAGTATTGCCAGCATTTGTTTTATTCACTGGGCTGTCTAGAGTGATCAGATAGTAGACTAAAGAAGTGAAGTAGACAAACTGCCAATGTTTTAAAGTTCTATTAAATGAGTCTGTGTAGTTACTAACCCTTGTGATAGTGAGTGGAGGATGATATGGCTTCTACATCTGCATTGCTTGCTCTTTGGGGTTTTAGGCTGGGTTTCTATAAAGCACTTTGTGACAAGTTCTGATGTAAAAAGGGCTTCATAAAATACATTTGATTGACATGTATATCACACCAACTGACTGGTTCTTCTGATGTTGTTCACACAGGAGACTGTATTGAGACATTCTCTACATCCAGAGAACAACAGCAGGAAGATCACAGAGCTAAGAGGTCTCACCACTGCCCACATTGTGAGGAGTTTTTCCCAATTCTATCAAAGCTAAAAATACACCTAAAAATACACACAGGAGAGAATCTGTATTCCTGTACTGACTGTGGGAAGAATTTCACTACATCACAGACTCTGACGGTTCATCAGAGAGTGCACACAGGAGAGAAGCCTTACTCCTGCTCTGACTGTGTAAAGTGCTTCAAAACATCAACTGAGCTAAAAGTTCATCAGAGAACACACACAGGAGAGAAGCCTTACTCCTGCTCTGACTGTGTAAAGTGCTTCAAAACATCAACTGAGCTAAAAGTTCATCAGAGAACCCACACAGGAGAGAAGCCTTACTCCTGCTCTGACTGTGGGGCAAGTTTCTCTCATCAGAGCACCTTAAAACAACATAAACGTATACATACAGGAGAGAAGCCTTACTCCTGCTCTGACTGTTTAAAGTGCTTCAAAACATCAACTGAGCTAAAAGGTCATCAGAGAACACACACATGAGAGAAAACGTACTCCTGCTCTGACTGTGGGGCAAGTTTCTCTCGTCAGGGCACCTTGAAACAACATGAACGTATACATACAGGAGAAAAGCCTTACTCCTGCTCTGACTGTGGGGCAAGTTTCTCTCAACCTGGCAACTTAAAAACAACATGAACGTATACACACAGGAGAGAAGCCTTACTTCTGCTGTGACTGTGGGGCAAGTTTCTCTCAACTTGGCAATTTAAAAATACATATACGTATACATACAGGAGAGAAGCCTTACTCCTGCTCTGACTGTGTAAAGTGCTTCACAGCATCAACTGATCTAAAAATTCATCAGAGAACACACACAGGAGAGAAGGCTTACTCCTGCTCTGATTGTGTAAAATGCTTCACAACATCAAGTGAGCTAAAACTTCATCAGAAAACACACACAGTAGAGAAGCCTTACTCCTGCTCTGACTGTGGGGCAAGTTTCTCTCATCAGAGCACCTTAAAACAACATAAACGTATACATACAGGAGAGAAGCCTTACTCCTGCTCTGACTGTTTAAAGTGCTTCAAAACATCAACTGAGCTAAAAGGTCATCAGAGAACACACACATGAGAGAAAACGTACTCCTGCTCTGACTGTGGGGCAAGTTTCTCTCGTCAGGGCACCTTGAAACAACATGAACGTATACATACAGGAGAAAAGCCTTACTCCTGCTCTGACTGTGGGGCAAGTTTCTCTCAACCTGGCAACTTAAAACAACATGAACGTATACACACAGGAGAGAAGCCTTACTTCTGCTGTGACTGTGGGGCAAGTTTCTCTCAACTTGGCAATTTAAAAATACATATACGTATACATACAGGAGAGAAGCCTTACTCCTGCTCTGACTGTGTAAAGTGCTTCACAGCATCAACTGATCTAAAAATTCATCAGAGAACACACACAGGAGAGAAGGCTTACTCCTGCTCTGATTGTGTAAAATGCTTCACAACATCAAGTGAGCTAAAACTTCATCAGAAAACACACACAGTAGAGAAGCCTTACTCCTGCTCTGACTGTGGGAAGAGTTTCTCTCGACTGGGCAGCTTAAAAAAACATGAACGTATACACACAGGGGAGAAGCCTTTCTCCTGCACTGACTGTGGAAAGATTTTCTCTCAAATAGGCCATTTAAAAACACATGAACGTATACACACAGGAGAGAAGCCTTACTCCTGCTCTGACTGTGGGAAGAATTTCTCTCGAATGGGCAACTTAAAAAAACATGAAGTTATACACACAGGAGAGAAGCCTTTCTCCTGCTCTGACTGTGGGAAGAACTTCTCTCAAATAGGCCAGTTAAAAACACATTAACGTATACACACAGGAGAGAAGCCTTACTCCTGCTCTGACTGTGGGAAGAATTTCTCTCGAATGGGCAACTTAAAAAAACATGAAGGTATACACACAGGAGAGAAGCCTTTCTCCTGCTCTGGCTGTGGGAAGAGTTTCTCTCGACTGGGCAACTTAAAACAACATGAACGTATACATTCAGGAGAGAAGCCTTACTCCTGCTCTGACTGTGGGGCGAGTTTCTCTCAACTTGGCAACTTAAAACAACATGAACGTATACATTCAGGAGAGAAGCCTTACTCCTGCTCTGACTGTGGGGCGAGTTTCTCTCAACTTGGCAACTTAAAACAACATGAACGTATACACACAGGAGAGAAGGCTTTCCACTGATCTAAAAACAACAGCTGAGCTGCAAGGTCATCAGAAAACACACACATGAGAGAAAACGTACTCCTGCTCTGACTGTGGGGCAAGTTTCTCTCGTCAGGGCACCTTGAAACAACATGAACGTATACATACAGGAGAAAAGCCTTACTCCTGCTCTGACTGTGGGGCAAGTTTCTCTCAACCTGGCAACTTAAAACAACATGAACGTATACACACAGGAGAGAAGCCTTACTTTTGCTGTGACTGTGGGGCAAGTTTCTCTCAACTTGGCAATTTAAAAATACATATACGTATACATACAGGAGAGAAGCCTTACTCCTGCTCTGACTGTGTAAAGTGCTTCACAACATCAACTGATCTAAAAATTCATCAGAGAACACACACAGGAGAGAAGGCTTACTCCTGCTCTGATTGTGTAAAATGCTTCACAACATCAAGTGAGCTAAAACTTCATCAGAAAACACACACAGTAGAGAAGCCTTACTCCTGCTCTGACTGTGGGAAGAGTTTCTCTCGACTGGGCAGCTTAAAAAAACATGAACGTATACACACAGGGGAGAAGCCTTTCTCCTGCACTGACTGTGGAAAGATTTTCTCTCAAATAGGCCATTTAAAAACACATGAACGTATACACACAGGAGAGAAGCCTTACTCCTGCTCTGACTGTGGGAAGAATTTCTCTCGAATGGGCAACTTAAAAAAACATGAAGTTATACACACAGGAGAGAAGCCTTTCTCCTGCTCTGACTGTGGGAAGAACTTCTCTCAAATAGGCCATTTAAAAACACATGAACGTATACACACAGGAGAGAAGCCTTACTCCTGCTCTGACTGTGGGAAGAATTTCTCTCGAATGGGCAACTTAAAAAAACATGAAGGTATACACACAGGAGAGAAGCCTTTCTCCTGCTCTGGCTGTGGGAAGAGTTTCTCTCGACTGGGCAACTTAAAACAACATGAACGTATACATTCAGGAGAGAAGCCTTACTCCTGCTCTGACTGTGGGGCGAGTTTCTCTCAACTTGGCAACTTAAAACAACATGAACGTATACATTCAGGAGAGAAGCCTTACTCCTGCTCTGACTGTGGGGCGAGTTTCTCTCAACTTGGCAACTTAAAACAACATGAACGTATACACACAGGAGAGAAGGCTTTCCACTCATCTAAAAACAACAGCTGAGCTGCAAGGTCATCAGAAAACACACACAGGAGAGAATCCTTACTTATGCTCTTAATATGGCAAGAGTTTCTCCCGATTGGCAATGTAAAAACACACCAACGGTCACACACTGGAGAGAAGACTTATCACTGCACTGACTGTGAGACGAGATTCTACAGATTGGGCAATTTAAAAGACCCCAACGTGGTAGTGGTCAAAGACAAGACCACAGATGGAACTCCATCCTAGATCTGATTAACACAGCAGCAGAACACTGTGGATTATCTCATAATCACTGTCCATGTGATCAGGATGTCCTCTCCCCAAATGGGTCTCATCCTGTGTGGAGACTTAAATCACCTGCCCATCAAGATGCTGACAAACTCCCATCCAGACATGAAACAAGTGGTCAAAGACAAGATCACAGACGGGACTCCATCCTAGATCTGATCAACACAACCCACTGTACTTGTTTCTCTCAGATCCAGTGATCACAAATGTCTGCTGTTCTCTCCAAACACAACATCAGGAGGGAGAAGTGAGGTGCAAGTGGAGCAGTCCAACCACAGCTCCCGTCACTGCAGAGCAGGCGAGAACAGGCTGCAGTGCACCTGGTGAAGGACATGCACACTCTTGACCATCCACTGAATGACCTGCTCCCTTCAAGAAGAGGTAACTGCACCACCAGGCTCCTGAGAAACAGCCACAAACTGTCCTGTATAACTGCCCGTACAAACCACCTGCGAAACGCCACTCTACCCACTGCTATCAGACTGCATAATAACTCCAGCTCTTAAATGGTTCCCCCCCCCAACATTTTTTTAATCACGTTTTTATATTTCAATTTACATCATGAAAAATGTTTCCATTGATCTTCCTTAAGATGTTTCTACAACTTGACTGGAATCCACCTGAGATAAATTCAATCAGTTGGACATGGTTTGAAAAGGCACACACCTGTCTATATAACATCCCATAGTTGAAATTGCATGTCAGAGCAAAAACCAAGCCATGAGGTCGAAGGAATTGTCCGTAGAGCTCTGAGACAGGATTGTGTCGAGGCACCGGTCTGGGGAAGGATACCAAAAAATGTCTGCAGCATTGAAGGTCCCCAAGAACACAGCAGCCTCCTCCATTCTTAAATGGAAGAAGTTTGGAACCACCAAGACTCTTCCTAGAGCTGTCCGCTGAGCAATCGGGGGAGAAGGGCCTTGGTCAGGGAGGTGACCAAGAACCCGATGATCACTTTGACAGAGCTCCAGAGTTCAGCCCACTTGGAGTTTGCCAAGAGGCACCTAAAGGACTCTGACCATGATAAATAAGATTATCTTGTCTGATGTTACCAAGATTAAAATCTTTGGCCTGAATGCCAAGCGTCACGTCTGGAGGAAACCTGGTACCATGCCTACAGTGAAGCATGGTTGTGGCAGTATCATGCTGTGCGGCTGTTTTTCAGAGGCAGGGACTGGGAGACTAGTCAGGATCAAGGGAATAATGAATGGAGCAAAGTACAGAACGATCCTTGATGAAAACCTGCTCCAGAGCGCTCAGGACTTCAGACTGGGGTGAAGGTTCACCTGGCCCAGCCAGAGCCCAGACTTGAACCAGATTGAACATCTCTGGAGATACCAGAAAATAGCTGTACAGCAACGCTTCCCATCCAACCTGACAGAGCTTGAGAGGATCTGCACAGAAGAATGGATGAAACTCCCCAAATACAGGTGTGCCAAGCTTATAGCGTCATACCCAAGAGGACTCAAGGCTGTAATCACTGCCAAAGGTGCTTCAACAAAGTACTGAGTAAAGGGTCTGAATACTTATGTAAATTTGATATTTCCGTTTTTTATAAATCAATTAGGAAAAACTTCTAAAAACCTGTATTTTGCTTTGACATTATGGGGTATTGTGTGTAGATTCTTGAGGGGGAAAAATATTTAATCAATTTTATAATATGGCTGTAACGTAATAAAATGTGGAAAAAGTCAAGGGGTCTGAAAACTTTCAGAATGCACTGTACATAGCCAAGCTATTATTGACTAGGTATTGGCACCCCATGTATATAGCCAAGCTACCATTGACTGGGTATTGGCACCCCATATATATAGCCAAGCTACCATTGACTAGGTATTGGCACCCCATGTATATACAGTGGGGGAAGAAAGTATTTAGTCAGCCACCAATTGTGCAAGTTCTCCCACTTAAAAAGATGAGAGAGGCCTGTAATTTTCATCATAGGTACACGTCATCTATGACAGACAAATTGAGGAAAAAAATCCAGAAAATCACATTGTAGGATTTTTCATGAATTTATTTGCAAATTATGGTGGAAAAAAGTATTTGGTCACCTACAAACAAGCAAGATTTCTGGCTCTCACAGACCTGTAACTTCTTCTTTAAGAGGCTCCTCTGTCCTCCACTCGTTACCTGTATTAATGGCACCTGTTTGAACTTGTTATCAGTATAAAAGACACCTGTCCACAACCTCAAACAGTCACACTCCAAACTCCACTATGGCCAAGACCAAAGAGCTGTCAAAGGACACCAGAAACAAAATTGTAGACCTGCACCAGGCTGGGCAGACTGAATCTGCAATAGGTAAGCAGCTTGGTTTGAAGAAATCAACTGTGGGAGCAATTATTAGGAAATGGAAGACATACAAGACCACTGATAATCTCCCTCGATCTGGGGCTCCACGCAAGATCTCACCCCGTGGGGGTCAAAATGATCACAAGAACGGTGAGCAAAAATCCCAGAACCACACGGGGGGACCTAGTGAATGACCTGCAGAGAGCTGGGACCAAAGTAACAAAGCCTACCATCAGTAACACACTACGCCACCAGGGACTCAAATCCTGCAGTGCCAGACGTGTCCCCCCTGCTTAAGCCAGTACATGTCCAGGCCCGTCTGAAGTTTGCTAGAGTGCATTTGGATGATCCAGAAGAGGATTGGGAGAATGTCATATGGTCAGATGAAACCAAAATATAACTTTTTGGTAAAAACTCAACTCGTCGTGTTTGGAGGAAAAAGAATGCTGAGTTGCATCCAAAGAACACCATACCTACTGTGAAGCATGGGGGTGGAAACATCATGCTTTGGGGCTGTTTTTCTGCAAAGAGACTAGGACGACTGATCCGTGTAAAGGAAAGAATGAATGGGGCCATGTATCGTGAGATTTTGAGTGAAAACCTCCTTCCGTCAGCAAGGGCATTGAAGATGAAACGTGGCTGGGTCTTTCAGCATGACAATGATCCCAAACACACCGTCTGGGCAACGAAGGAGTGGCTTCGTAAGAAGCATTTCAAGGTCCTGGAGTGGCCTAGCCAGTCTCCAGATCTCAACCCCATAGAAAATCTTTGGAGGGAGTTGAAAGTCCGTGTTGCCCAGCGACAGCCCCAAAACATCACTGCTCTAGAGGAGATCTGCATGGAGGAATGGGTTTTCTGGATTTTCATATCTCATTTTGTCTGTCATAGTTGACGTGTACCTATGATGAAAATTACAGGCCTCTCTCATCTTTTTAAGTGGGAGAACTTGCACAATTGGTGGCTGACTAAATACTTTTTTTCCCCACTGTATGTCCCATTCTTCAATCTGGTCTTTGATATACAAAGTGTACAAAACATTAGGAACACCTTCCTAATATTGCATTGTATCCCCTTTTGCCCTCAGAACAGCCTCAATTCGTTGGGGCATGGACTCTACAAGGTGTCGAAAGCGTTCCACAGGGATGCTGGCCCATGTTGACTCCAATGCTTCCCACAGTTGTATCAAGTTGGCTGGATGTCCTTTGGATGTCCTTTGGGTGGTGGACCATTCTTGATACACACAGGAAACTGTTGAGCATCAACCCAGCAGCGGTGCAGTTCTTGACACACTCAAATCCGGTGCGCCTGGCACCTACTACCATACCCAGTTCAAAGGCACTTAAATATTTTCTTGCCCGTTCACCCTCTGAATGGCACACATACACAACCCATGTCTCAATTGTCTCAAGCCTTAAACATCCTTATTTAACCTGTCTCTTCCCCTTCATCTACACTGATATAAAGTGGATTCAACAGGTAACATCAATAAGGCATCATAGCATTCACCTGGTCAGTCTGTCATGGAAAGAGCAGGTGTTCCTAATGTTTTGTACATTCAGTGTATATTTTAGTAGACGCAAGTGATATATATATACATTTACATTTACATTTAAGTCATTTAGCAGACGCTCTTATCCAGAGCGACTTACAGTTAGTGAATACATATTTTAATTTTATTATTATTTTTTTTTTTTTTTTTTTTTTTTTTTATACTGGCCCCCCATGGGAATCGAACCCACAACCCTGGCGTTGCAAACGCCATGCTCTATCAACTGAGCTACATCCCTGCCGGCCATTCCCTCCCCTACCCTGGACGACGCTGGGCCAATTGTGCGCCGCCCCATGCGCCGCCCCATGAATATATATATATATGTTTTTAAATATACATTAATAAAAGTGTTATTCACCCTGGACATGAGACTTGATTTTTGACTTTTGAATCATAAGCTCTAAGTGTTGTCTGGGGACAGGCGGAAGAACAAGCGGAAGTTTTTATTGAAGTCTGGGAGAGTTTTCGAGGGAGAGAACATGAGTTCTGAAGTACAGTAAATCCAACCAGGGACCCTTGATTATCTGCTATATCACACAGACAGCACTAGTGAAGGCCTTGATTATCTGCTATATCACACAGACAGCATTAGTGAAGACCCAGATTGGTGGAGATTTCACATAATGTGCAAACTCCACCGAGCCGGGGCACTGGGCCATGTTAAACAAACTCGCCTACTCTCTCTGACCCCCAAGCCCTCACCTGTGACCTCCCATTGGCCCAGGGCCTCCTGTCTAACCCTCTAATCACAGTTTCTCTGACAGGAAGTTACTCCAGTTGTCACGCTCTGGCTCCGGGACTTTGTATGTTGAGCCAGGGTGTGTTCGTTTCGTTGTGTTCTGTTTGGTTGGGTTGTTCTATGTGGTTGTATTTCTTTGTTTGAATGAGTGACTCCCAATCAGAGGTAACGAGTGTCAGCTGTTGGCTCGTTGTCTCTGATTGGGAGCCATATTTAAGCTGTATGTTTTCCCTTGGGTGTGGTGGGTTTTTGTTCCGTGTTCAGTCAGTGTTACTGTGGACTTCACGATCGTGTTTTGTTTTGTACTTGTGCTTTAACTATTAAAGTCATGTTAGTTTCACACGCTGCGCCTTGGTCCACTCTTTACCCAGACGGTCGTGACAGAAAAACCCACCATACAACGACCAAGCAGCGTGTCCAGGAACACACGCAGGAGGTGACGCTTGTGGATGTCCTCCTCGGTTGGGGGCAGATTACCGAGGAGGAGGCCGTCCGGTACCGGAGGGCTATGAAGGGGGAGACCCAGGCAGGAGAGGAGCAACGGCGTAAGCAGTGTCAGCGTCAGAGGGACGAGAGGCAACCCCAGAAAAAATTTTTAGGGGGGCCACGGCTTGGGCGACTGGGCAGCAGGAGGCTGTCACAGGGCGAAATGGGAGACGTGGAGAGAAGGCCACCGGATTACGGGAGCCATTGGCGAGAGGAGGGAAGGAAGTAGTTGAGGCACGGCGAGAGGTACTGAGGTGTATTGCCAGTCCGGTCCGGCCCGTTCCTGATCCCCGTTTAAGGCCAGTGGTGTGTGTTCCCAGTACGGTCCGGCCTGTTCCTACTCCACGCACCAAGCCCACGGTGTGCGTCGTCAGCCCAGCCCGGCCGGTCCCTGCTCCACGCACCAAGCCTACGGTGTGCGTCGCCAGCCCAGTCCGGCCAGTTGCTGCTCCACGCACCAAGCCTACGGTGTGCGTCGCCAGCCCAGCCCGGCCTGTCCCTGCTCCACGCACCAAGCCTACGGTGTGCGTCGCCAGCCCAGCCCGGCCTGTCCCTGCTCCACGCACCAAGCCTACGGTGTGCGTCGCCAGCCCAGCCCGGCCTGTCCCTGCTCCACGCACCAAGCCTACGGTGTGCGTCGTCAGCCCAGCCCGGCCGGTCCCTGCTCCACGCACCAAGCCTACGGTGTGCGTCGCCAGCCCAGCCCGGCCTGTCCCTGCTCCACGCACCAAGCCCACGGTGTGCGTCGCCAGCCCGGTCCGGCCTGTTCCTGCCACTCGCACCAAACCTACGGTGCGCGTCGCCAGCCCGACCCGGCCTGTTCCTGCCACTCGCACCAAGCCTGGGGTGCGAGTCGTCAGCCTGGTTCGGCCTGTTCCTGCCACTCGCACCAAACCTACGGTGCGCGTCGCCAGCCCGACCCGGCCTGTTCCTGCCACTCGCACCAAGCCTGGGGTGCGAGTCGTCAGCCTAGTCCAGCTCGTTCCTGCTACTCGCACCAAGCCAAGGGTGCGAGTCGTCAGCCTGATCCAGCCCATTCCTGCTACTCGCACCAAGCCAAGGATGCGAGTCGTCAGCCTGGTGAGGTCCGTTCCGGCTCCACGCACCAAGCCAAGGGTGCGTATCGTCAGCCAGGTCCGGTCCGTTCCTGCCTCACGCGCCAAGCCAGGGGTGCGTGTCGTCAGTCGGTGCCTGATCAGGTCAGCTACTCCACTACGGAGTTTGAGCAATCCGCTCCGTCTATGTCCGGTCCAGATCCAGCCAGCGGGGTCAGACCGGACCGGGAAGCGCTACGGGGGGATTGGGGAAGGGTGGTGGTCAAGCCCGAGCCGGAGCGCCTCCGAGGAGAAATGCCCACCCAGCCCTCCCCTGTTTGGGGTTTTGAGGCGCGGTCGCTGTCCAGCGCCTTTAGGGGGGTACTGTCACGCTCTGGCTCCGGGACTTTGTATGTTGAGCCAGGGTGTGTTCGTTTCGTTGTGTTCTGTTTGGTTGGGTTGTTCTATGTGGTTGTATTTCTTTGTTTGAATGAGTGACTCCCAATCAGAGGTAACGAGTGTCAGCTGTTGGCTCGTTGTCTCTGATTGGGAGCCATATTTAAGCTGTATGTTTTCCCTTGGGTGTGGTGGGTTTTTGTTCCGTGTTCAGTCAGTGTTACTGTGGACTTCACGATCGTGTTTTGTTTTGTACTTGTGCTTTAACTATTAAAGTCATGTTCGTTTCACACGCTGCGCCTTGGTCCACTCTTTACCCAGACGGTCGTGACACCAGTATTAAGGTTTATGGTGCATAGGGCTTCTCCACTCCTTATGAGATGACAAACCTGCATGGATTAGCAAAAGAAAACATGGCACCTGTATTTAGACAATTGTAGTCAAGACAGCCACAGTTTACACAGGAGTGTCCAGGTTCCAGCACTCTACTAACACTTCACTCAACTAATTGTGGTCTAAATGGAAGACCATGATTAGTTGAATGAGATGTTTGTGCTAGGCAGGAATAAAAACGTGCCCACAGTTCAGTCTCCTGGGACTAGAGTTGCAAGAATCCACCAACTTTCCCATAATCCACAGGTTTTCCAGAAATCCTGGTTGAAGATTCCAGATTTCCTGTTTATTCCCTCCTGATTCAGGAAACCTTCCAACCGGGTTTTCTGGAAAACAAGGGAATTTGGGGAAAGTTACCAGATTTTTGCAACTACCTGGGACAGAACTCACCAACGTCTGTATTATAGAACGAGCTCCCTAAGGAACAATGAGATGACAATTCTGCATGATATAGACAATAACATGTGTGGATCTACATGTAATTGCCAAAATAAAGGAAACCCCCCAACATAGTGTCTTAATAGGGCGTTGGGCCACCATTAGGCAGAATAGTTTCAATGCACCTTGGCATAGATTCTACAAGTGTCTGAACTCTATTGGAGGGAAGCGACACCACTCTTCCTCAAGAAATTCCATCCTTTGGTGTTTTGTTGATGGTGGTGGAAAATGCTGTGTCAGGAGCCGCTCCAGAATCTCCCATAAGTGTTCAATTTGGTTGAGATCTGGTGACTGTGACGGCCATGGCATATGGTTTGCATAGTTTTCATCAAACGATTCAGGCACTCATGCCCTGTGGATGGGGGCATTGTCATCATATGGGGGCCAAAAAAATGGCCTGCCCAGCATTTTGTATGCATGACCCTAAGCATGATACGATGTTAATTGCTTAATTATCTCAGGAACCACACCTGTGTAGAAGCACCTGCTTTCAATATACTTCGTATCCCTCATTTACTCAAGTGTTTAAATAGTTTTGCCCCTTTTTCTCCCCAATTTCTTGATGTCCAATTGCGATCCAATTACGATATTTTCTCATCGCTGCACCTCCCCAATGGGCTCGGGACAGGCGAAGGTCGAGTCATTCGTCCTCCAAAACATGACCTGCCAAACAGCGCTTCATAACGCCCATAACCCGGAAGCCAGCCATACCAATGTGTCGGAGGAAACACTGTTCAACTGACGACTGAAGTCAGCCTGCAGGCGCCCAGCCCGCCACAAGGAGTTGCAAGAGTGTGATGAGCCATGTAAAGCTCCCCTGGGACAAACCCTACCCTAACCCGGATGTCGCTGGGCCAATTGTGCGCCGCCCTATGGGACTCCTGGTCACGGCTGGTTGTGACACAGCCTGGGATCGAACCCGCATCTGAAGTTACGCCTCAAGCACTGCGATGCAGGGCCTTAGACCGCTGCGCCACTCAGGAGACCCTAGTTACCTGTATTTTTATCTAACATGTGTGCCTTCCTGAATAAACTCCAGAATAAACCTGAAGAACAGGGAGATTTTCCTGATGCTCAGGTCATTGAAGTTCTACATCTGTCTGGGTGTTATGTGCTTACGTCTTTAAAATATGACTAGAACATATATTGTTTATTTCTAGAAATATATCCTTAGATACATTGATGAACTCAGTTGATAGTGGGAGTTAGCTATCTAGATAGCTATTCCCCAGCAGTTTCAACCTAGCTAGCTACCTAATGGCCTTTTTATAATCTTTATAGATAATACAAATATATGAAGTTTCCCCTCGCATCTAGAGCTACCTAATATAGCAAGCCAGTTGATAGTACAGTAGCTAGGATGAATGCAATGTGTGACATTAGTAGCTATATGGGTGACATTAGCTAACCTTAGATAATTGAGTAATGAAATCCGAAGAATGACATCACATCAGAAAAAGGTTTATAGCTAAACAGGAATTAATGAGTCTACCAATACATATATCCACTGGCAAATCTTTACATAAATGATGTCATCAAAAACATGCTGAATTAGCTAGCTAGCTAGCTAGTCCCTTGCTGGGAGTCCACCATGTTGCAATGTGGCTACTGGCTAGGTACCTAACTGGTGATGTAATCATCATGTTGTATGGGTACTGCCTTCCATTTAGCCAATCAATGACATTATAAGAAAAAATACAGTAGTTGCATGGTAAGAAATGGACGAGAAAAAACACAGCTCAATCAAAACCATCTAACCTATAGCGCTTTAGACACACCCACTCCTTTCCAGACGCCCACTACTTTCCTTTAGACACACCCACTCCTTTCCAGACGCCCACTACTTTCCTTTAGACACACCCACTCCTTTCCAGACACCTACTACTTTCCTTTAGACACACCCACTCCTTTCCAGACGCCGACTACTTTCCTTTAGACACACCCACTCCTTTCCACACGCCCACTACTTTCCTTTAGACACACCCACTCGTTTCCACACGCCCACTACTTTCCTTTAGACACACACTCCTTTCCACACGCCCACTACTTTCCTTTAGACACACCCACTCCTTTCCACACGCCCACTACTTTCCTTTAGACACACCCACTCCTTTCCACACGCCCACTACTTTCCTTTAGACACACCCACTCCTTTCCACACGCCCACTACTTTCCTTTAGACACATACATTTAGTTTGTAAATGATGTCTGAGTGTTGGAGTGTGCCCCTGGCTATCCATATATACAATTTAAAAAATAAAATGGTGTCGTCTGGTTTACATAATATAAGGAATTTGAAACGATTTCTGCATTTACTTTTACTTTTGATACTTAAGTATATTTAAAACCAAATACTTTTAGACTTTTACTCAAGTAGTATTTTACTGGGTGACTTTCACTTTTACTTGAGTCATTTTCTATTAAGGTATCTTTACTTTTACTCAAGTATGACAATTGGGTGCTTTTTCTACCACTGACAATGCCACAGATGTCTCAAGTTTTGAGGGCGCATGCAACTGGCATGATGACTGCAGGAATGTCCACCAGAGCTGTTGCCAGATAATTTAATGGTAATTTCTCTACCATAAGCCGCCTCCAACTTTGTTTTAGTGAATTTGGCAGTATGCCCAACCACCCTCACAACTGCAGACCAAGTGTATGGTGGTGTGTGGGCGAGCGGTTTGCTGATGTCAATGTCATGAACCGAGTACCCTGTGTTCATGTCAGGGTTATGGTATGGGCAGGCATAAGCTACAGAGAAGGAACAAAATTGCATTTTCTTAATGGCAAATTTAATGCACAGAGATACCATGACAAGATCCTGAGGCCCATTGTCCTGCCGACATCACGTCATGTTTCAGCATGATAATGCAGGGCCCAATGTCGCAAGGATCTGTACACAATTCCAGGAAGCTGAAAATGTCCCAGTTCTTCCATGTCCTGCATACTCACAAGACATGTCAACCATTGAGCATGTTTGGGAGGGCTGGATCGACGTGTACCACAGCTTGTTCCAGTTCCCACCAATATACAGCAACTTCGCACAGCCACTAAAGAGGAATGGGACAACATTCCACAGGCCACAATCAACAGATTGATCAACTCTATGCAAAGTAGAAGTGTCCCGGAGGAGGAGGAAGCAGCGGCAGATACCCCGTTCTCATGTAATGGGGTAGGGCCCAGTGATACCAACTTAGCTATTTTGTTGCCAGATTTAGCAACTTTTCAGACTACCCTGGCAACTTTTTTTTTCAAACAGCACCTAGCAACAAATGTAGCTACTTTTAAAAAACTTATTTGGAACTTTTAGTAACTTTTGAAAAGTGACTCAAACACTAAAATGCACACATTTTACCTCTAAATGACACTAAAACGATTTTCTCTGTCACACACTCAGTCACAACACACATGGCTGGCTGCAAAAGTGCATTGTGAGTGACGTCAGCAGCAGGCGCTCAGCTCGTGCACAGGCAGCAGCAGGCCAGCCAAGCAGCACAACAACCTGGAGAGAGCTGGAGAGAGATGCCTAGCGCACACATCATTATTTGAGTTTAGTTGCTTGTTCAATAAGATAGCATATATACCTTGTTATTAGCTTGTACCTATAATTGTTGATCAGTTAGGTAGCATGTTTACTAACTACCAATACACTACTAGTTAATAAGAATATAAATCAAATGTAATTGTTCCATAATGTGTAATGTGTAATTGTTTAATAATTCAATGTGTTGTGTTTATAAATAAAAAAATCTGATCATATAAATGTTATGTGTTTATATTACTTTTACAAATACAAATATGTGATAATAAAAAAACAAATCTAAACTAACAAATGTCAAATCATATTTGTCGCCGAGATGGCCAGTCAATTTGATAGGGCGGCAGGTAGCTTAGTGGTTAAGAGCGTTGTACCAGTAACCGAAAGGTCGCTGGTTCTAATCCCCAAGCCGACTAGGTGAAAAATCTGTCGATGTGCCCTTGAGCAAGGCACTTAACCCTAATTGCTCCTGTAAGTCGCTCTGGATAAGAGCGTCTGCTAAATGACCAATTTATTTTTAATTTATTTATTAACGTTATTGTGTATTCTATGTAATGATGCAGTTTTACGTTATTACGTAATGACTTCATCACGCAAAGACATCACAACGTTTTGAGCAACTTTTAGCAACAAATCGACCTGCCTCTAGCAACTTGTCCTGACAATGAGTTGGCAACACTGGTAGGGCCGTCCCAAGGATCCCGAAATGCACGGACCGTTGCACCGTTGTAGTGGGGAAACAGGAAGTTCCGGCAGGCGCGCCCATTCCACGTTCTTCACAATAAAGAAAGCGCCAGAACTGTGCAGTCAAGAAGATAACCTTTGTGTCCGTTTCTATTTATTACTACAGGTATGTAATAGCACGATTAAACTTTCCAATGTCGAAAGAACATGTCATACCATGCTAGTTAACACATCCGTTAATGTATTATCACGTTTGGTAAAGGTTTGATGTGTTATTTTTGTGTTAAACCGAGTAAGTGAAAGAAAGTGATAAAAACTATTTTACAAGTCACATAGCTAGAGATTTTGGGTTTGTCTGAGTGAATGTACATAATTTTCTAATTTTTGTTTAATAAATAATCAATTTATTTGAGATTACTGAGTTCGTTTAGCATATTATTACTTTTTTGTAAAATTCCCATGCTGGTAAAATGGCGGCTACTCTCGGTCAGCGTCAACAGACTTAGGTGAGGACAGTGCGGGTGCATCAGATAGAGACAATTTCACGGTCGCACTACTGTTTTGAACAGTGGCGGCTGGCCGATAGAGGGCGCTAGGGCGCCGCCCCTTTAAATAAAATTATTTTTTTTTTTAATAAAAAAATAAAAATAATAATAATAATAATAAAAACATCAGTATGTCAATATTTGTGTGTTTGAAATATGGAATGCACACAGTAATATGTGTAAGATATGATAGAAAATAATATTCGCAACCTTTCCTCTGCCTGTCAAACGCCTCGTCAGCTCTGGGCGATACAGAAAGTGCCCCGAGGAGGCGGGTCTACGTAGCAGTTAAGCCAATTGCTAATTTAAGATATGAATGTATGACATAAAATGTAGCTAATCAGCGATTTTAATTTCGAATCCAAGGAGGGCGATTATTTTATCGCCCCAAGCTCGCCCCTGATAAAATAAGGACCGGGCTCCAGTGGCGCCATTTTTACTAGACGACAATGGCGAACGCAAACGTTACTCCTCCAAGACCCAACCCTAACTCGGTGAAATCTCTCCTCCAAGATCCGTTTGAGAGGAGAACTTTGTCAGAGAAAGTTCGGGTGAAAGAGCTGGGCCCAGATCAACCTGACCTCTCAATCAGACAGCAGGCTAGCGAGAAAGGGAAGCAGTATATGCGCGGCTTCTCCCGTAGCTGGTACACCAGGAAGGCTTGGCTAGCTGGGTGCACTGATGCTAATGCTTTATTTTGCTTTCCGTGCTTGCTTTTTAAAACGACGGGGGTCAGATTCAGCATGGACAGGTACCGGAGTGAGGGATATGAAGCACCTGTCAGAGAAGGTAAAGAAACATGAGAACACCAGGGCACACATGGACAACTCTGTAAAGCTAGCTGTATTAGGAAGGGTGAACATTGCTACGCAGCTGGATGACGGCCACAGGATTGCGGTGAGGAAACACAATGAGGAGGTGGATAAAAACAGGCACATTCTATCCAAAATTATCGATTGTGTGAAGTTCTGTGGGGCTTTTGAGTTGGCCTTGCGTGGGCACGAGGAGACTGACTCTCGGACAACCCCGGCATTTTCCGGGGCTTAGTGGATTTTGTTGCCTCCTCGACAGTGTGCTGGAGGAGCACCTGAAGACAGCTACCGTTACACAACACTGTGTACGAGTACAGGGATGACCTCCTAACGTGTTTCCAGACCATCAGAGACTCTGGGAACTTTGATGCCCCGACTGTCAGAGAGGCGGGGGGCTTTGTGAGGATGCTCGAAGACGAGGCTTTCTGTTTTTTCCTGGCACTGTTCCACAAGATCATGCCAAATGTGGACATGCTTTTCAGCCAGCTGCAGAAGAGGAACATCGACCCTGTCTTCATTAAAGCACTTGTCCAGAGGTTCACAGAAAGCATGCTAACAATCAGGTAAATAACTATATATACTATTGGCTGATAAAGATGCTGTTAGAAAGATGAATAGTTCACTTACAACAGTTTAAAAGCCTAAATGTGTCTGGTCATCAAAGTGAGTGATTATCATAGAGCCGTCACAATTATATTTGTTTTAGTATTTTAAAAGGAAAGAGAAGACATTTACATTACATTTTAGTCATTTAGCAGACGCTCTTATCCAGAGCGACTTACAGTTAAGAGTGCATACATTTTTTCATACTGGCCCCCGTGGGAAACGAACCCACAACCCTGGCGTTGCAAGCGCCATGCTCTACCAACTGAGCTACACGGGACCACATTAGTTTTGGCAAGATCTGAAAAAAGAAGTTGGTGGAGTGCAACCCTCAAACATTGAAGAATTACAGCAGTTTGCTGCTGAAGAATGGGCCAAATTGCCAGCAGAAAAGGTGCAGCAAGCTCATTGATGTCTACAATAAGCATATGTTGGCAGCTATCTTGGCCAAAAGCTGTGCAACCAAGTACTAGCTCCAGGGTGCCAATAATTTAGTCCATGACATTTGTCTATATTTTCTAAATTACAATTGTAAACTTAAGTTTACAGAAATATAATTAAAGGTGTGGAGACCCATTTTTTCCTCTCAAATTTCAACTGATTTTAGAAGAAATAGGGAATTATTTAAGAAAAGCCCAAGGGTGCCAATATATTTGGACACAACTGTATGCCTTCAGTCTAATTGGAATGTATGGCAGTAGAGTTGTTTGTATTTCTCCTAACCAAAATGGCTGCCATTAGGATACCATTCAGGATTTTTTTTCACCTGTGTTACCACGACAATCACGCCAAATGAGCATTGCATTTGTGTGCTCCTTCAGTGTGAATGCGCAAATTTGATATGGGTCACATGTAAAACTGATACATAATTGATACAGATTTACGGTATGTTGCCTATATATTACTATATACCGGTATTGATGCACAGACCAGTTTGGGTTTTTACTTTACCTTCTATAACGGTATTTCAATGTTTGGTTTGTTAAATGTGGTAATGCCACTCCGCCATGTGTAACGTCCGTTTTTCTAGTTTACTCCGCAATTTGGGTCGTCTCTCTCCCTCTCTCACCAAGTACCACCCCGTCACTCAAGGAGCGCAGTTGTTGTTACTCGACCACGAGAACAAGTGTTTGTCCAAAAAGACACAATCAGACGTTGATAATAATGCAGGAAAGTACTACACAGTTTGTAATAATTATTCAGGTGTCCACCAGGTCAATTTCTAGAAGAGGCCTAGTTGTTATTGAAGATTAACTTTATTGCTAAGTGCACAGCAGAACAAAATTATGTTGCATCCCTCTCACAAATGTAATAGAAAAAGGCTTTAAAACGTAATAACATCAGTTAATTATGTACATCACAGGTTAAAAGCAGTTACTAGACATAGTTTGTGTGTATATACACACTATCTGTCTGTCTGTCTGTCTGTCTATATATATATATATATATATATATATATATATATATATATATATATATATATATAAAAGTCACTGGTTGTGTGTTGAGGGGGAATTACAGTGAGCTAAGAAGTCTGATTGCAAGTTATCAAATTAAACTTTATTTTTTGGACCCAGGGCCTCAATTCCCTCTTTGTGTGGGGACAGCGCATCTGACGAGCAGCAACAGCCCATCAAGCGACGGAGGATGCTGGGACCAGGAGAACAACAGAGGTTGGCTATAGAGGTAAGTTGTGATGTAATTGTCAGTGTTTCCCCATAGAACTTTTTTTCAGGCCTGGTAGTATGTAGCCAAAACCCTGAACAATCAGCACCTTGGTAATCATATACTTGAGTTGGACATAGGCATGTGTCAGTCAGGATCACTTGCATCAAAATAGCTTAATTGCAAATTAAAGCTGATGATGTATCTTTTACAGGTATGTGATACCATCCTGAGTCATGCCAAAGAGAGGTTCTCCTTCACCCAGCACCTCATCAGCGCAACACTATTGCACGGAGAGTTGTTCCCACAACACAGTGTGAAGTTCCCCGATACAGCGCTTGAAACAACCGTGGAGGCGTACCCCATGTTGAACAAGGCCAAGCTCAAAACCGAACTGTCCCTCATCTATGAGAACAGTGAGTTCAAGGCTTGTAGTGGTGCAGTGCCCCTGTACCAGTTCTTCATGGAGAACAACCTTCAGAGCACTTTCACAGAGACTGCCAGCCTCCTCAAGATCCTCATCACCACACCCATGACAACTGCTGAGTCAGAAAGGTGCTTCTCTACACTGAAAAGGATCAAGACCTTCCTGAGAAACAGCATGACACAGGATCGCCTGAACGCTCTGGCCATGCTCTCCATGGAGAAGAAACTTGTCAGGGACATTCCTGACTTTAATCAAAGGGTCATTGAGAGGTTTGCCACTCAGAAGGACAGACGGGCAAAATTCCTGTACAAATAAGATGACAGACACACACACACAGAGCAGCTCTGGCCGCATGTTTCTTTGTATATAGTTGACCTTAGCATAAAAAAATCCAGTTATATATGGTACTCTAGAAAGTCTTAATAGTGTCTTTGCTAATATTACTGTATATATGTTGTTTTGTATCAATTAATTGTTGCAGTTCTGGAGCACATTAACAATTAGTCACATTTAGTATGATCATAAAATACTGTATGCTATTCTTCCAGTCAAAGGTTTGAGTTCATCCACTTGATATCCATTTCTATATTATACATCCTTTTTATACAGTGTAAGATTTCCTATAAACTTTATAATAATTTCATGTTATTGTCCACTTTCCACTCTGTTCTGACAGCATGCCTGTTGCGTTGCCTGTTTACTACCAATGGTAAAAAGTTCACTTTAAATGCAAATGAAAGGCTTGGGTTTGTGTAATATGTTTTTGTGTAAGAATGCCTCAACTTTTTAATATTGGCATTAAATAATTACTGAATGTTTCACTGAGCACTGCTGTCCTGCAGTTTGTGTTAAAATATATCGCGATGGTTACAGGAAAAAAAAAGTATGGCACAGCCCCACCGAGAATATTTTTCACCAGCCGCCACTGCTGATTTTAGAAGAAATAGGGAATTATTTAAGAAAAGCCCAAGGGTGCCAATATATTTGGACACAACTGTATGCCTTCAGTCTAATTGGAATGTATGGCAGTAGAGTTGTTTGTATTTCTCCCTAACCAAAATGGCTGCCATTAGGATACCATTCAGGATTTTTTTTCACCTGTGTTACCACGACAATCACGCCAAATGAGCATTGCATTTGTGTGCTCCTTCAGTGTGAATGCGCAAATTTGATATGGGTCACATGTAAAACTGATACATAATTGATACAGATTTACGGTATGTTGCCTATATATTACTATATACCGGTATTGATGCACAGACCAGTTTGGGTTTTTACTTTACCTTCTATAACGGTATTTCAATGTTTGGTTTGTTAAATGTGGTAATGCCACTCCGCCATGTGTAACGTCCGTTTTTCTAGTTTACTCCGCAATTTGGGTCGTCTCTCTCCCTCTCTCACCAAGTACCACCCCGTCACTCAAGGAGCGCAGTTGTTGTTACTCGACCCACGAGAACAAGTGTTTGTCCAAAAAGACACAATCAGACGTTGATAATAATGCAGGAAAGTACTACACAGTTTGTAATAATTATTCAGGTGTCCACCAGGTCAATTTCTAGAAGAGGCCTAGTTGTTATTGAAGATTAACTTTATTGCTAAGTGCACAGCAGAACAAAATTATGTTGCATCCCTCTCACAAATGTAATAGAAAAAGGCTTTAAAACGTAATAACATCAGTTAATTATGTACATCACAGGTTAAAAGCAGTTACTAGACATAGTTTGTGTGTATATACACACTATCTGTCTGTCTGTCTGTCTGTCTATATATATATATATATATATATATATATATATATATATATATATATATATATATATATATATATATATATATATATATATATATAAAAGTCACTGGTTGTGTGTTGAGGGGGGAATTACAGTGAGCTAAGAAGTCTGATTGCAAGTTATCAAATTAAACTTTATTTTTGGACCCAGGGCCTCAATTCCCTCTTTGTGTGGGGACAGCGCATCTGACGAGCAGCAACAGCCCATCAAGCGACGGAGGATGCTGGGACCAGGAGAACAACAGAGGTTGGCTATAGAGGTAAGTTGTGATGTAATTGTCAGTGTTTCCCCATAGAACTTTTTTCAGGCCTGGTAGTATGTAGCCAAAACCCTGAACAATCAGCACCTTGGTAATCATATACTTGAGTTGGACATAGGCATGTGTCAGTCAGGATCACTTGCATCAAAATAGCTTAATTGCAAATTAAAGCTGATGATGTATCTTTTACAGGTATGTGATACCATCCTGAGTCATGCCAAAGAGAGGTTCTCCTTCACCCAGCACCTCATCAGCGCAACACTATTGCACGGAGAGTTGTTCCCACAACACAGTGTGAAGTTCCCCGATACAGCGCTTGAAACAACCGTGGAGGCGTACCCCATGTTGAACAAGGCCAAGCTCAAAACCGAACTGTCCCTCATCTATGAGAACAGTGAGTTCAAGGCTTGTAGTGGTGCAGTGCCCCTGTACCAGTTCTTCATGGAGAACAACCTTCAGAGCACTTTCACAGAGACTGCCAGCCTCCTCAAGATCCTCATCACCACACCCATGACAACTGCTGAGTCAGAAAGGTGCTTCTCTACACTGAAAAGGATCAAGACCTTCCTGAGAAACAGCATGACACAGGATCGCCTGAACGCTCTGGCCATGCTCTCCATGGAGAAGAAACTTGTCAGGGACATTCCTGACTTTAATCAAAGGGTCATTGAGAGGTTTGCCACTCAGAAGGACAGACGGGCAAAATTCCTGTACAAATAAGATGACAGACACACACACACAGAGCAGCTCTGGCCGCATGTTTCTTTGTATATAGTTGACCTTAGCATAAAAAATCCAGTTATATATGGTACTCTAGAAAGTCTTAATAGTGTCTTTGCTAATATTACTGTATATATGTTGTTTTGTATCAATTAATTGTTGCAGTTCTGGAGCACATTAACAATTAGTCACATTTAGTATGATCATAAAATACTGTATGCTATTCTTCCAGTCAAAGGTTTGAGTTCATCCACTTGATATCCATTTCTATATTATACATCCTTTTATACAGTGTAAGATTTCCTATAAACTTTATAATAATTTCATGTTATTGTCCACTTTCCACTCTGTTCTGACAGCATGCCTGTTGCGTTGCCTGTTTACTACCAATGGTAAAAAGTTCACTTTAAATGCAAATGAAAGGCTTGGGTTTGTGTAATATGTTTTTGTGTAAGAATGCCTCAACTTTTTAATATTGGCATTAAATAATTACTGAATGTTTCACTGAGCACTGCTGTCCTGCAGTTTGTGTTAAAATATATCGCGATGGTTACAGGAAAAAAAAAAGTATGGCACAGCCCCACCGAGAATATTTTTCACCAGCCGCCACTGGTTTTGAAGCTGAATGTAATGATTATCAGTTTTCTACATGTGTACTAATATTCAGACACATTCACTAGTTTCTGTTTTTATCAATACATGTTGCTATGGTGTGTACAGGAAATACAATTGTTTTTTGATTGAAGTAATACAGTGAAGACTAGGTTTAAGGAAATTAGAACACAGTGCTGTCTAAAACAAACTGTAACCTTGTACTAAATGGATTTTGAGTCATGTATGCATTTATCTACTATAGGTTAGGTATTAGCTCAAAAGTTTTGTGGAGCTCCTGCTCCTTAATATAAACGGTACCGGCACCCAAAATGACTATTGGCACCTATTTCAGTCCAAGTACAGCACTGAATTAGATAATTGAACAAGAACGAAAATATTTTTAGAGAATAAAGCTATTGCCAGAACTGTCAACACTAACTTTTGTGTCTGTGCTCTATATTACTACTAGCAGATTCAGATAAGTCTGAGGCCGGTAACATCAACATTGAGGAGAAACCCAGCCTGCCTCTCTCCTTCCACACTGAGTCCAAACATACAGTCACTGGGTCCTGATTGTGACAGTGTTGCCCAGTTTGCATCGCAATATCCAGAGATGGCATCAGTGAAGCTGGAAGATTGCAGTCAAACACTGGAGCTTAATGTCAACATTAAAGATGAAGAAGAGGAGGAGAAGATTGGGAAATCTGTTTCTCAGGGTAAGAGCAGATTCTATCCAATTAAGTTTGTTGGACATGATTTGGAAAGGCACACACCTGTCTATATACAGTGCATTCGGAAAGTATTCAGACCCCTTGACTTTTTTAGATTTTGTTACGTTACAGCCTTGTTGTAAAATAGATTAAATAGTTTTTTTCCCTCATCAATCTACTCACAATTCCCCATAATGATAAAGCCAAAACTGGTTTTTGTTCAATTGTTGCAAAAACAACATCTGAACGATCACATTTACAAAATGTCTTTCTACTCTGCGAGTGTCTAAACCAGGGTTCTTCAATTCTGGTTCTGGAGGGCCGAAACACCTCTGTTTTTCATCCTCTCCTTCTAATCAGGGGCTAAATCAGACCTGGGACACCAGGTGAGTGCAATTAACTACCAAGTATAACTAAAAAACAGAAGTGTTTGGACCCTCCAGGACCGGAATTGAAGAACCCTGGTCTAAACCATGATCACCTTGATCTCATTCATCTCAGTCTCATTGCAAAAGGTGTTTATTATAATACTTCTGTAAACAATATATTTTTGTCGTTTTTAATACATTTGCAAAAATGTCTAAGAACTTCTTTTCACTTTTTCATTATGTGTTATTGTGTGTAGATTGATGATACTTTTTTTATTTAATTAATTTCAGAAGAAGGCTGTAACGTAACAAATTGTGGAAAAAATCAAGGGGTCTGAGTACCGTATTTTCCGCACTATAAGGCGCACCGGATTATAAGGCGCACCTTCAATGAATGGCCCATTTTAGAACTGTTTTCATATATAGGGCGCACCGGATTATAAGGCGCATAGAATAGAAGATACTGTAGTCAAACGAATTGACTGGGGTTGCGTTATGCATCCACTAGATGGAGCTGTGCTAAAAGGAATGTCAACAAAACAGTCAGATAAAGTCAAACTTTATTAAGCGTTCTGACAACTCCGTTCACTCCCATGGTAATGTTGTTCAAACGTTAATGTGCATATTAACAATATCTCCCAGCCTTGCTCACTCTTCTCCCAAACGTGGAGGGGAACCTTTCCCTGATTCAGTAAACACGTAGTAAAAGAAACAGTCTGATACCACAAAATCAAACGTTAGTGCATAACTCAACATTGTTCAGTTACATATAACACGTAAAGCTCACTTTTTCAGTTCATTCCCCATCCACGAACCCCTCGAATTCTTCTTCTTCAGTGTCCGAATTGAACAGTTGGGCGACTACGGCATCCAACCTGCCCGGCTCCCTCTCGTCATTATCCAAGTCAGTGTCGCTGCTGTTGCCTGGCAGTTCAGAGATTATTCCTGCCTTCGTGAAAGCTTTGACCACAGTTGAGACCGATATATCAGCCCAGGCATCCACGATCCATTGGCAGATAGTGGCGTAAGTCGCCCGGCGCTGTCTCCCCGTCTTGGTGAACGTGTGTTCGCCTTCTGTCATCCACTGCTCCCACGCAGCTCGCAGTCTAGCTTTGAACGCCCTGTTGACACCAATATCTAGCGGCTGGAGTTCTTTAGTTAATCCACCCGGAATGACGGCAAGCTCCGAATTAGTTTGCTTCACTTGTTTTTTGACAGCATCGGTGATATGGGCGCGCATTGAGTCGTAGATCAATAGGGACGGAGCTGTGTGGAAAAAGCCACCCGGTCTCTTGACGTAAATTTCTCTCAGCCACTCACTCATCTTTTCCTCATCCATCCATCCCTTCGGGCTAGCTTTGATGACGACGCCGGCTGGAAAGTTCTCTTTTGGCAAGGTCTTCCTCTTGAAAATAATCATGGGTGGAAGTTTCTGGCCATTAGCCTGGCAGGCGAGAACTACAGTGAAGGATGACTTCTCATTCCCTGTGGTACGTACAGACACCGTACTGGTCCCCGTTTTCTCCACAGTGCGGTTCACGGGAATATCAAAGGTGAGTGGAACCTCGTCCATGTTGGTGATGTGCTCTGGCCGGATCTTCTTTTCAGTGATCTTCTTTTTTGCAGTATGCGCGGAAAGTGACCAGCTTTTCTTGGTCATCTTTTGGCAGTTGCTGCGAGACGGTAGTTCGTGTGCGGATGGAGAGATTACGTCTTTTCATAAAACGAAAGCACCAAGAAGGACCGCCTCGAAATTCATCGATTGTCATGTCCCGTGCTAGCGCTGTTGCCTTCATTCGAATAGTGACTGTAGAGACGCTTCTACTTGCTGCTCTCTGTTCAACAACCCACTGTTCGAGTTTGTCCTCTAACTGTGGCCATCTCGCTTTGTTCCCGCGGAAACTCTGTTTAGTCTTCTTTACTTGGCGCAGGTCATCTTCTTGCTTCCTCCACTTCCGTACCATTGATTCATTAATGTTGAATTCTCTCGCTGCTGCTCTATTCCCATATTCTACTGCATGACCGACAGCCTTGAGCTTGAACTCTGCGTCGTAAGCGTGTCTCTTGAAAGGTGCCATTTTGGGGTCTTTATACACACACAAGTGGTGTGGGACTGTGAGTAAGCACAATACCGGTGTGTACTGGCTACCGTAATGCTGCAAGTGGTGCGGCTTTGTAGTTTACCAGTCGTACTGAAACATTTCATTATTATTAAATTGTTTTTATTGGTTTTTCATACTGAAACATTTTGACAGAGCACCTTGAGCGCCGTGTACAACCAGTATGGATCAACCAATTAACCAATTGATCCATATATAAGGCGCTCCGGATTATAAGGCGCACTGTCGTTTTTTGAGAAAATTAAAGGCTTTTAAGTGCGCCTTATAGTGCGGAAAATACGGTACTTTCCTAATGCACTGTACATATCCAAAAGTGGACCTAGAAGTTTGTCCTTAAATATCTATTGGGAGCCCATCTGGACCTTCCGCTTAACATCCCTTCATAATCGAAAATAGCATCAGATATTTCAAAACCATCCAATTCCTTTTCCAGATCCAATTTAGTGTCTTCTGAAGTAGAGGGAAAATCAAGACCTGATTAGTTCAGTTCTCAGGAGATTCAGAGTTGTAAAGTGTGTTGTAGTAGGAAGCAAATGTTTGGTTTATTTCTACAGGATCCATTGATAATTGTCCTTGTAAATTATGAATTGCATTAAAGGCTGAATTTTACTTCTTAATGTGCCAGGCCAGCAATTTACCAGGTTTTTCACCTTGATCATAGGACTGTTTCAGCCTAGTTAAGCTGTTTGCAGCCTTTGAGGTGGGAAGTTCTTCATACTGAGCTTTAAGACCAAATCATTCCTTGTTTACTTCGACTGAGTTATCCAAAAAAGCTTCCCTCTCCAAATCTCTGATTTTGCTGTCCATCGCTCTCATTTTCTGATTTATTTGATTTTAAACTGGTAAATCGTATAATTTGCCCCCAAATATGTGCTTTGAAAGCCTCCCATCTGGTACTCGCTGACGTTTGGTCAGTGTTCAATGTCAAATAAACATCTATATCCACTCCAACGTAATGTAAGAAGTCTGGGTCCTGTAACCATCTGGGATGCAAACGCCATCTAGAGGATCCTTTTACTAGTTTTGTATCCCTATAGAATAATCACACAAGGGAATGGTCATTCAAAACAATAGTATCATATCCACTTCCTGCTACATTGGGAAGCATTAAGCAAGAAACTAAAAAGTAGTCTACATGAGAATATGATTTAAATGTTGACGAGTAACATGAATACTCCCTTTTACTCGGGTTCTGAGTCCTCCAAGGTTCACATAGATTTAAGTCCTTAATGAAATGCTGTAATTTCTTTCTACTCTGCGAGTGGGAAGTGTCTAAACCAGAGGAGCGATCTAGATGAGGATCAAGAGTGCAATTAAAGTCCCCTGCCATTAGCCTCCATTCCTGGTAAAGTCCTATCAATAGAAATACATTCTCAAAGAATTTGGGATTATCATCACTAGGACCATACACATTAACCAGATTAATATGCTCATTCAAAATAGTTTCCTGTATCAAAATGTATCTACCAGCTGTATCAGTTATAATAGTATCCACTTGAAACGGAACAGATTAGTGAATTAAAACCATAACACCATGAGAATGAGAGGAGAAACAAAAATGGTGTCATAAAACCTAGCGGTCAAACAGGGAAATGGTTCCAATCATTTTTCATTTTTATTCATTTTAGAAACACTTAAAATAAGGGCTGTGTTTTGTGTAGGCTTACCCTGGCATGACTTTTAGCAACATATTCGTCTCTATTTCCTCTTAGATTAAAAACGCTAATTATCATCGAAGTAGACATCATGCAAAACAACAAATCACTGCAATCTCCTGCACGTCATCTCTAGCTGATACCTTTGCTAACAGGTATTGTGTCAATTTAAAACTTGCACAAGACAGTTCACAGAATTGACCATTTAAATAAATGTAGCCTATTTATTCATTACTAAATTTAGCTAACATTAGATAGTTAACCCAGAGATCCTTACCTTTGACTCGATTCAGCAATTTTGTCCAGATTATAATAGCATTTGTAGGGCTTTATGATAGCCACATTAGCAGCTAATTACCATTTCATTTTCGTAGGGGTAAATACAGGCGAATATATTGATAAAAGTCACCTTGTCCTAGAGAGATTTACACGGTTATAAAATCAATAAAAAAAGTGGAGTGGGGGATGCACAAACCTTCTGGAAGATCTGATGAAGGATAAGATGGTGGACAAGGACAAAGGAGAAAAGTGGGATATGTTTTGAGTGAATATGGAATGGAAGATCACACAGAACTTTTAGAAGAGCTACAGGAGGAAAGTGAACGTGACGAGAGTGAGGATGAATTAACTGTGGCAGGTGCAGTGATGAACGCTGAGAAGGAGCTGAGTGTAGAGGGAAGCAGTGTGTTGAGGGAGGTATCGTCTAGTGTAAAAAGAGGGATACTTCCTCCAGTAGCTCAGAGATGGAACCTGGTGAGCGTGAGGATGAATTACCTGCGGTGAGGAACTCCGAGTTCGGGCCTCGTTCCAAGGATGGTAAGGATGATTCTGGCCCAGTGGGAGTGAGATTTGTAGTGAGTGGTATCGGTGGAGAAAGTTCTGTGTGTTAGTTGTGGGGGTGCTAACGGGCTGGAGATCTGAGGTGTCAGGTGAGTGAAAGGCAGATTGAGGTTGCCAGGGTTACAGTAGTACAGAAAGTGTTGTATGCCGAAGCAGTGAAGAGAGTTGTAGAGGAAGATGGGTACAGGGTGAGGGATCTTGAGAGGATTCCTGTGAGTAGACCGAGACCAAGAGAGAGTGATGGGAAGAATATGTGCTTCAGTAAGGTGGGATTTTTAGCATTTATAGCAATGGTTGTCAATTGTACTGCAGAAATGGATCAAAAAGTCCCAGAAAATAGAGGTTGTGGTGGCAGCGGCAGAGAAGTACTTGGCATCGCGAGGATTTACTGCAGAACAGCTGCAGGGGGTGTTGAGTTGTAGTTGTCTGGCGTAGGACTAGATGGGGTTAAATAGTGGAATGGGGTGGTGGGTTTTTGTCGTGGAAAATCATCACGAAGGGACTCAAAGTCAAACTTAAATGAATAATTGTTTTTTATCAGCAAGCTGGAGAGGTTCCAACAAACTTAAAAGCACCATAGTACACGTCGGTCGGGAGCTCTGCCGGGGCAGTCCCGTTAGTTGTCCTATAAACTGCCTACACAGACAAGTTATATTTGCATGATTTAGCATATTAATTATTAATAGTTAATTCATCATTAACATTTGGTTCCTGCATCTGACCGACCAATACCTCACAAGGCTTCTTCTCTCCAAGCTGTGACCTTGAAACTCAGATATCCCTTTTGGTTCCCAAAACAATGTTCTGGGCGTACTGCCAATTGGTCTGAGGAGGTCAGTCACCTGCACAAACCTTTTCCCTCACATTTTAAGAGAGTGCTAATCCTTGGCAGGGCAATTTTGTATTAATTACTGTATCAATTAATTTAATGTATGTATGCTGTGAATGGTGTCACACACCAGTACAGTAGGTGGCGGTGTATGCACCTAAAAGTTGAATGCGCTCCACCAACCAAATCCCAAAGAAGAAGAAGGATGCAAATGCACGTCACTTGACCCATATGGAGAATGTGAAAAAGGCGCAAAGTTAATCTTTATTATTGATGTTTGATGAAGAGTATCTACCACCCTATGTAAAGCTGGGATGTATAATATACCCCATAAGGGAGTTTGTGTAAAACCTGATGCAATGCAAGAAATGTATAAAGTTTGGCCACATGTCAAGTGTTTGCAGACGGAAGGAATATGTTATTGAACAGCATGTGAATGTAAAATGTTGTAACTGTGGTGGGGGTCATATTCCTGAATTCCCAGAGTGCCCTGTTAGGGTGAAAGAGGTTGAGGTGTCAAGGATCAGGGCTGTACAGCAAATCTCCTATGTGGAGGCGGTGAAGAGAGTTATAGTAGCAAGAGGCCACAGTTCTGAAGAAGATATGGCGGTGGATGCACTGCAACCAGTTGCAAATGTTGTACGTCAATCAAGTGATCTGGATACACTTATTTTGAAGGTGGATTGTTTAGTATTTACAGCCACAGTTATTAATTGTACTGCACAAGAAGTCCAAGAAGCTGGACATCATTATATCTGCAGCGGAGAAGTTTTTGGGCCTCCAAGACTTCACGGCAGAAGCCCTGCAAGGACTACTGTTGCCAGAAAATGTTCCGCCCTCACAGGATCCTTCTGAGCCTGTGTAGGGACCTGATTAGAACAGAGCAGGCTGATTTTAGTTCAATTTAAAGTTTGTATGATTTTTTAGAAATATTGTATACACTGAACAACCATATTTACATTTTAGTCATTTAGCAGACGCTCCAGAGCAACTTACAGTTAGTGAGTGCATACATTATTTATTTTTATTTTGCATACTGGCCCCCCGTGGGAATCGAACCCACAACCCTGGCGTTGCAAACGCCATGCTCTACCAACTGAGCTACATCCCTGCCGGCCATTCCCTCCCCTACCCTGGACGACGCTGGGCCAATTGTGCGCCGCCCTATGGGTCTCCCGGTCACGGCCGGCTACGACAGAGCCTGGATAGACCACTGCGCCACTCGGGAACGCAACATGTGAACTGTTGGTCCCATGTTTCATGAGGTGAAATAGAAGATCCCAGAAATGTTCCAGACACAAACTTATTTCTAAAATGTTGTGCACAAATTTGTTTACATCCCTGTGAGTGAGCATTTCTCCTTTGCCAAGATAATCCATCCACCTGACAGGTGTGGCATATCAAGAAGCTGATTAAATAGCATGATCATCATTACACAGGTGCACCTTGTGCTGGGGACAAGAGTAGCTGAATAGGTTATTGGCAGCATCTAATGGGGATCCCTAACAAATACAAAAATGCCACTCTAAAATGTGCAGTTTTTTCACACAACACAATGCCACAGATGTCTCAAGTTTTGAGGGAGCATGCAATTGGTATGCTGACTGCAGGAATGTCCACCAGAGCTGTTGCCAGAGAATGTTAGGTTAATCTCCCTACCATTAGCTGCCTCCAATGTTGTTTTAGAGAATCTTGCAGTATGCCCAACCAGCCTCTCAACTGCTGACCACCGTGTATGGCGTTGTGTGGGCGTGCGGTTTGCTGATGTCAATGTTGTGAACAGAGTACCCCATGGTGGTATCGGGGTTATGGTACAGTGGGGGAAAAAAGTATTTAGTCAGCCACCAATTGTGCAAGTTCTCCCACTTAAAAAGATGAGAGGCCTGTAATTTTCAGCATAGGTACACGTCAACTATGACAGACAAAATGAGGGAAAAAAATCCAGAAAATCACATTGTAGGATTTTTAATGAATTTATTTGCAAATTATGGTGGAAAATAAGTATTTGGTCAATAACAAAAGTTTCTCAATACTTTGTTATATACCCTTTGTTGGCAATGACACAGGTCAAACATTTTCTGTAATTCTTCACAAGGTTTTCACACACTGTTGCTGGTATTTTGGCCCATTCCTCCATGCAGATCTCCTCTAGAGAAGTGATGTTTGGGGCTGTCGCTGGGTAACACGGACTTTCAACTCCCTCCAAAGATTTTCTATGGGGTTGAGATCTGGAGACTGGCTAGGCCACTCCAGGACCTTGAAATGCTTCTTACCAAGCCACTCCTTCGGTACCCAGGCGGTGTGTTTGGGATCATTGTCATGCTGAAAGACCCAGCCACGTTTCATCTTCAATGACCTTTCTGATGGAAGGAGGTTTTCACTAAAAATCTCACAATACATGGCCTTATTCATTCTTTCCTTTACACAGATCAGTCGTCCTGGTCCCTTTGCAGAAAAACAGCCCCAAAGCATGATGTTTCCACCCCCATGCTTCAAAGTAGGTATGGTGTTCTTTTGGATGCAACTCAGCATTCTTTGTCCTGCAAACACGACGAATAGAAGTTATATTTTGGTTTCATCTGATCATATGACATTCTCCCAATCCTCTTCTGGATCATACAAATGCACTCTAGCAAACTTCAGATGGGCCTGGACATGTACTGGCTTAAGCAGGGGGACACGTCTGGCATTGCAGGATTTGAGTCCCTTCGGCGTAGTGTTTACTGATGGTAGGCTTTGTTACTTTGGTCCCAGCTCTCTGCAGGTCATTCACTAGGTCCCCCCGTGTGGTTCTGGGATTTTTGCTCACCGTTCTTGTGATCATTTTGACCCCACGGGGTGAGATCTTGTGTGGAGACCCAGATCGAGGGAGATTATCAGTGGTCTTGTATGTCTTCCATTTCCTAATAATTGCTCCCACAGTTGACTTCTTCAAACCAAGCTGCTTACTTATTGCAGATTCAGTCTTCCCAGCCTGGTGCAGGTCTACAATTTTGTTTCTGGTGTCCTTTGACAGCTCTTTAGTCTTGGCCATAGTGGAGTTTGGAGTGTGACTGTTTGAGGATGTGGACAGGTGTGTTTTATACTGATAACAAGTTCAAACAGGTGCCATTAATACAGGTAACGAGTGGAGGACAGAGGAGCCTCTTAAAGAAGAAGTTACAGGTCTGTGAGAGCCAGAAATCTTGCTTGTTTGTAGGTGACCAAATACTTATTTTCCACCATAATTTGCAAATAAATTCAAAAAAAATCCTATAATGTGATTTTCTGGATTTTCTTTTTCTTTTTGTATGTCATAGTTGACGTGTACCTATGATGAAAATTACAGGCCTCTCATCTTTTTAAGTGGGAGAACTTGCACAATTGGTGGCTGACTAAATACTTTTTTCCCCCGCTGTATGGCATGGCGTAAGCTACAGACAACTAATCCAATTGCATTTTATCGATGGCAGTTTGAATGCACAGAGATGCCATGACAAGATCCTGAGGCCCATTAAATACTTATTTCCCTCATTAAAATGAAAATCAATTTATAACATTTTGACATGCGTTTTTCTGGATTTCTTTGTTGTTATTCTGTCTCTCACTGTTCAAATAAACCTACCATTAAAATTATAGACTGATCATGTCTTTGTCAGTGGGCAAACGTACAAAATCAGCAGGGGATCAAATACTTTTTTCCCTCACTGTACATGGTTTGACACCAGTATTGCCAGCATTTGTTTTATTCACTGGGCTATCTAGAGTGATCAGATAGTAGACTAAAGAAGTGAAGTAGACAAACTGCCAATGTTTTAAAGTTCTATGAAATGAGTCTGTAGTTACTAACCCTTGTGATAGTGAGTGGAGGATGACACTAACCCTTGTGATAGTGAGTGGAGGATGATATGGCTTCTACATCTGCAAGGCTTGCTCTTTGGGGGTTTTGGCTGGGTTTCTATAAAGCACTTTGTGACAACTTCTGATGTAAGAAGGGCTTCATAAAATACATTTGATTGACATGTATATCACACCAACTGACTGGTTCTTCTGATGTTGTTCACACAGGACACCATGTTGAGACATTCTCTACATCCAGAGAGCAACTGCAGGAAGATCACAGAGCTAAGAGGTTTCACCACTGCCCACATTGTGAGGAGATTTTCCCAATTCTATCAAAGTTAAAAATACACTTAAAAATACACACAGGAGAGAATCTGTATTCATGCACTGACTGTGGGAAGAATTTCACAATATCAAAGGCTCTGACAGTTCATCAGAGAGTGCACATAGGAGAGAAGCCTTACTCCTGCTCTGACTGTGGGGCAAGTTTCTCTCAACTGGGAAGCTTAAAACAACATGAACGTATACACACAGGAGAGAAGCCTTACTCCTGTTCTGACTGTGGTGCAAGTTTCTCTCAACTGGGCAACTTAAAACAACATGAACGTATACACACAGGAGAGAAGCCTTACTCCTGTTCTGACTGTGGGGCAAGTTTCTCTCAACTGTGCAACTTAAAACAACATGAACGTATACACACAGGAGAGAAGCCTTACTCCTGTTCTGACTGTGGGGCAAGTTTCTCTCAACTGGGCAACTTAAAACAACATGAACGTATACACACAGGAGAGAAGCCTTACTCCTGTTCTGACTGTGGGGCAAGTTTCTCTCAACTGGGCAACTTAAAACAACATGAACGTATACACACAGGAGAGAAGCCTTACTCCTGCTCTGACTGTTGGTTAAGTTTCTCTCATCTTGGCAGCTTAAAACAACATGAACGTATACATACAGGAGAGAAGCCTTACTCCTGTTCTGACTGTGGGGCAAGTTTCTCTCAACTGGGCAACTTAAAACAACATGAACGTATACACACAGGAGAGAAGCCTTACTCCTGCTCTGACTCTGGAAAGAGTTTCTCTCGACAGGAAAGCTTAAAATCACACCAACGGATACACACAGGAGAGAAGGCTTACTCCTGTTCTGACTGTGGGGCAAGTTTCTCTCAACTGGGCAGCTTTAAAAAACATGAACGTATACACACAGGAGAGAAGCCTTACTCCTGCTCTGACTCTGGAAAGAGTTTCTCTCGACAGGAAAGCTTAAAATCACACCAACGGATACACACAGGAGAGAAGCCTTACTCCTGCTCTGACTGTGGGGCAAGTTTCTCTCAACTGGGCAGCTTAAAACAACATGACCGTGTACACACAGGAGAGAAGCCTTACTCCTGTTCTGACTGTGGGGCAAGTTTCTCTCAACTGGGCAACTTAAAACAACATGAACGTATACACACAGGAGAGAAGCCTTACTCCTGTTCTGACTGTGGGGCAAGTTTCTCTCAACTGGGCAACTTAAAACAACATGAACGTATACACAGGAGAGAGGCCTTACTCCTGCTCTGACTGTAAGATGAGATTCTACATATCTGGCCATTTAAAAAGACACCAACGTATACATAAGAAGTGGTAGTGGATTGGATACACTATTGTAATCCTATTGTTTCTCACTGTTAGAGAACTGCAGAAGAACGGGAAAGTTGTAGAATTTTAGCATCTCTTTACTGATCAGTGTGCACCTTTTGTCAGTTTTGCAGTGCTTAGATAGCTCCTACTGTAAAGATAATGAGAGGTCTAGGATATTGAGGAAACCACGATTACATGCATCCATGCCGTGTGTCAGCATTGCAGGATGGTGGTGGTGGTGTGGGGTGTGTTTTCATGGCAGACATTGGGCCCCTTGATAAAAGTGGAGAAACGTTTGAATGCCACAGGATATCTAAAAATCATTGTCAATCAGGTGCATCCCTTCATGGCAGAAGTTATCCATCTGCAAATATATTTTTTCAGCTGGATTATGCCCCATGCTACAAGGCTTGTCCAGAAAAGGTTCCACGAACATGACAGTGAATTCAGGTTACTGCAGTGGCTTTCTGAGGCATCAGATCTCAAATCCAATTGTGCATCTGTTGTAGGAGATGGAACGAGCTATTCTGAGTAGAAATCCACTGCCAGACAACTTGACACAACTGTGGGAAGCATTGCAGTCAACATGGGCCAGCATCCCAGTGGAACGCTTTCGACACCTTGTAGAGCCCATGCCCCGACAAATTGAGGCTGTTCTGATGACAAAGACTATCAGCTGTTCAGAAATGACAGGTCCAGAGAGGGGATGCGAGGAGGGGGCGTGGCTATGTATGTGAATCACAGTATGCAGGCAAAGAGAAGAATAACTGACCTATAGAAAGAAGAGTTTGAGTGTCTTCAGCTCCATCCTAAACAACACCCCAGCTCAGTTTCATCTCTGGTAGTGGAGTGCTCTAACATCCACCATGGGCACATGACAAAACACTGTAGCAGAACATTGTGGATTATCTCATAATCACTGTCCATGTGATCAGGATGTCCTCTCCCCAAATGGGTCTCATCCTGTGTGGAGACTTTAATCACCTGCCCATCAAGATGCTGACAAACTCCCATCCAGACATGAAACAAGTGGCCAAAGACAAGACCACAGAGGGGACTCCATCCTAGATCTGATCAACACAACCCACTGTACTTACTCCTCTCGGATCCTGTGATCACAAATGTCTGCTGTTCTCTCCAAACACAACATCAGGAGGGAGACGAGAGGTGCAGCGGAAAAAAGGACATCTGGTAACCCAGAACAGAAAGGAGACCTTTGCACGATGTATGGCCAGTACTGACTGGTCTGCCATATATGAGGTGGAGAGCATCGATGCAAAGGTGGAGACGTTCAACTCCTGCATTCAAACTGCACTTCATGTATGCATGCCAATAAGAAATAAGAAAACAACAATCCTGGACCAGCCCTGGATGACTGAAAGAATAAAGGCTGCCATCAGGAAAATACAGAATATTTTCAACAGGTGGGGAGAAACAATGACATGGAGAAAATACAGAAACACAGTGCAAATGATTATCAAGGAAGCAAAGACAATCTTCTACGAAACTGAAATCCAGGACCTAAAGAAGAAAAACCCTAAGGAATGGTGGGACTTCATTAACAATGGACTGGGACCAAAGAAAACATCAGGAGGGTGAATACAGGTCGAGGGAATTGAAGACGACGACGTGGCTGATGTTTTGAATGGCTTCTTTGCTGAGGCATGGACAAGCACCACATATCTTGCCATCTTCCCCCTGCCCATGTCTACAAAGCAGGTTGAGCTGTGCAGCATTGGCCAGTTAATGCAAGCTCTGAACAGACTCAGCCCACGTAAAGCATGTGGGCCTGATGGCATTCCAGCCTGGCTACGAAAAGAGCATGCAGAAGATCTAGCCCCTGTCATCAAACACATTGTTAAAACTGTCCCCTGCCAGTAGGAGGTGTTATCTGAGTGCACGATTCAGTATGACTACCTCCCAAAGTCCAGCACTACTATCGCCCTTGGGAAAGCCACATACTCCTGGCTGACAGCTACAGACTCCATAAACCCAACAATGGTGAGGGTGTTACTTGCTGATGTGTCCAAAGCCTTTGATCGAGTAGATCACGCATAGTTCCTGCAACATCTGTCTGACATTGAACTGTGTCCAAGCTTACTAGCCTGGCTCCACAGCTACACCACCGAAAGAGGGCAGAGGGTGATGGCAACTGGCACATTTAGCCCTTGGTCAGAGGACCATCCACAACCTGCACCACTAATCCTAGAAGACAGGAAGTACCAGTGGTAACAACAACCAAGTATCTTGATTTTAATCTAGACTCTAACCTCAGTGGTGACATGTGGAGCAGCCAGTGAGAAAGGCCTCGAAACGCCTTTTTTGACTGTTCTGGAATACGGTGGAGTGCTGTTAGTTGGATGCAGTAAAAAGCAGCAGACCCAACTAGACAGGGTGCAGAGGAGGGCCTTGAGGATCATCTCCAGAGGTGGAGCAGTCCAACCACAGCTCCCGTCACTGCAGAGCAGGCGAGAACAGGCTGCAGTGCACCTGGTGAAGGACATGCACACTCTTGACCATCCACTGAATGACCTGCTCCCTCCAAGAAGAGGTAACTGCACCACCAGGCTCCTGAGAAACGGCCACAAACTGTCCTGTATAACTGCCCGTACAAACCGCCTGCGAAACGCCACTCTACCCACTGCTTTTTTTAAATAACATTTTAATATTTCAATTTCCATCATGAAAAATGTCCTGTAATGTTTAATAAATAATAAATAAATAGGTCATTTAGCAGGAACTCTTATCCAGAGCGACTTACAGGAGCAATTAGGGTTAAGTGCCTTGCTCAAGTGCACGTCGACAGATTTTTCACCTAGTCGGCTCGGGGATTAGAACCAGCGACCTTTCGGTTACTGGCACAACGCTCTTAACCACTAAGCTACCTGCCGCCCAAGTGTTCTGTATTCTACTTATGTCACGTATTGTGTTATGTATTTAACAGGTAGCCTAGCGGTTAAGAGTGTTGGGCCAGTAACTGAAAGGTCGCTGGTTTGAATCCCGAGCCAACTAGGTCAAAAAATCTGTCATTGTGGCCTTGAGCAAGGCAATTAACCCCAATTGGTCCTATAAGTCGCTCTGGATAAGAGCATCTGCTAAATTACAAATATGTAATGAAAAATCATGTTTGTACATGAGTTTGTGCTGGGCAACCTCCTCTTCTCTTGTGCATAAATATAACAAAGTGTTTAAAGTGAAATAGTTAGTGTCTATACAGTGCATTCTGAAAGTATTCAGACCCCTTGACTTTTTCAACAAATAAATAAGTTACAGCCTTATTGTAAAAATGATTTTTTTTTTACAAACAACAAAAGCAACAAAAATCCCTCATCAATCTACACACAATACCCCATAATGACAAAGTGGAAACAGATTTAGACATTTTTGCAAAACCTTTTTACATTAGTATTCCAGACCCTTTGCTATGAATCTCGAAATTTAGCTCAGGTGCATCCTGTTTCCATTGATATTCCTTGAGATGTTTCTACAACTTGATTGGAGTCCACCTGAGATAAATTCAATTGATTGGACATGGTTTGAAAAGGCACACACCTGTCTATATAACATCCCACAGTTGACAGTGCATGTCAGAACAAAAACCAAGCCATGAGGTCGAAGGAATTGTCCGTAGAGCTCCGAGACAGGATTGTGATGAGGCACAGATCTCGGGAAGGGTACCAAAAAATGTCTGCAGCATTGAAGGTCCCCAAGAACACCGTGGCCTCCTCCATTCTTAAATGGAAGAAGTTTGGAATCACCTAGATTCTTCCTAGAGCTGTCCGCCCGGCCAACTGCGCAATCGGAGGAGAAGGGCCTTGGTCAGGGAGGTGACCAAGAACCCGATGATCACTTTGACAGAGCTCCATAGTTCAGCCCGCTTGGAGTTTGCCAAGAGGCACCTAAAGGACTCTGACCATGAGAAACAAGATTCTCTGGTCTGTTGTTACCAAGATTGAACTCTTTGGCCTGAATACCAAGCGTCACTTCTGGAGGAAACCTGGCACCATGCCTACGGTGAAGCATGGTCGTGGCAGTATCATGCTGCGCAGATGTTTTTCAGAGGCCGGGACTGGGAGACTAGTCAGAATCGAGGGAATAATAAACGGAGCAAAGTACAGAGAGATCCTTGATGTAAACCTGCTCCAGAGCGCTCAGGACTTCAGACTGGGGCGAAGGTTCACCTGGCCCAGCCAGAGCCCAGACTTGAACCCGATTGAACATCTTTGGAGAGACCAGAAAATAGCTGTGCAGCAACGCTCCCCATCCAACCTGACAGAGCTTGAGAGGATCTGCAGAGAAGAATGGATGAAACTCCCCAAATACAGGTGTGCCAAGCTTGTAGCATCATACCCAAGAAGACTCGATGGTGTAAGTGCTGCCAAAGGTGCTTCAAGAAAGTACTGAGTAAAGGGTCTGAATACTTAGATAATTCCATTTTTTATTAATAAATTAGGAAAAATGTCTAAAAACCTGTGTTTTGCTTTGACATTATGGGGTATTGTGTGTAGATTGATGAGGGGAAAAATGATTTAACCAACTTTAGAATATGGCTGTAACGTAATAAAATGTGGAAAAAGTTAAGGGGTCTGAATACTTTCAGAATGCACTGTATATAGCCAAGCTACCATTGACTAGGTATTGGCACCCCATGTATATAGCCAAGCTATCATTGACTAGGTATTGGCACCCCATGTATATAGCCAAGCTACCATTGACTAGGTATTGGCACCCCATGTATATAGCCAAGCTACCATTGACTAGGTATTGGCACCCCATGTATATAGCCAAGCTACCATTGACTAGGTATTGGCACCCCATGTATATTGCCAAGCTATCATTGACTAGGTATTGGCACCCCATGTATATAGCCAAGCTACCATTGACTAGGTGTTGGCACCCCATGTATATAACAAAGCTACCATTGCTCATCGTGTATTAATTCCTTGTGCTACAATCTTTTTCCTATTATTATAATTGTTGTATTGTGTTCTCCATTGTTGGTCAACATTTCACTGTTAGTCTACACCTGTTGTTTACCAAGCATGTGACAATTAAAATGAAATGACTACTTATTTAGTTAATTGTCTTCTAAAACTATACTGAAAAAATATATAAACTTGACATGTAAAGTGTTGGTCCCATGTTTCATGAGCTGAAATAAAAGATCCCAGATATTTTCCATACCCACAAAAGCTTATTTCTCTCAAATTTGGTGCACAAATTTGTTTCCATTTCTGTTAGTGAGCATTTCTCCTTTGCCAAGATAATCAATCCACCTGCGAGTTGTGGTATATCAAGAAGCTGATTAAACAGCATGATCATTACACAGGTGCACCTTGTGCTGGGTACAATAAAAGGCCACTCTGAAATGTGCAGTTTTGTCACACAACACAATGCCACAGATGTCTACATTTTGAGGGAGTGCACAATTGGCATGCTGACTGCAGGAATGTTCACAAGAGCTGTTGCCAGAGAATTGAATGTACATTTCTCTACCGAGAATTTGGCAGAACATCCAACTGGCTTCACAGCCGCAGACCACGTGTAACCGTGCAAGCCCAGGACCTCCACATCTGACTTCTTCACCTGCAGGATCATCTGAGACCAGCCACCCGGACAGCTGATGAAACTGAGGAGTATTTATATCTGTAATAAAGCCCTTTAGTGGGGGAAAGTAATTCTTATTGGCTGATGGGTTGTCCTGGCTACCAAATGGTTGGGCCTATGCCTTCCCAGGCCCACCCATGGCTGCGCCCCTGCCCATTCATGTGAAATCCATAGATTAGGGCCTAATGAATGTATTTCAATTGACTGATTTCCTTATATGCACTGTACCCCAGTAAAATTGTTGAATGTTGTGTTTATATTTTTGTTCAGTTAAAATCGTACAAAAAAACTGATGATGAATATGTTTGGAAAACTGCATTGATCTGCCAATGAAAAATGTTTGTACATGAATTTGTACTGGTCAACCTCTCCTCCTCTTTTGTATTCAGTTCTTCCATATTAGATCTGACAGTATGAATGGTTCTTATGGTTGTATTCAGTTCTTCCATATTAGATCTGACAGTATGAATGGTTCTTATGGTTGTATTCAGTTCTTCCATATTAGATCTGACAGTATGAATGGTTCTTATGGTTGTATTCAGTTCTTCCATATTAGATCTGACCGTATTAATGGTTCTTATGGGCTGAGTGCCTGGAGTGACTACAGTCATACCAAGTTTTCTTTGACCCTGTGATCTCACCAGGACAGAACCACCAGATGGTGGCACTGATGTACCTTTCATTGATATGAATACTCAGAGTGAAAGACCTGAGGACTCACATGTGATGGCCCACATAAACCCCAACCTTTCCTATTGTGTTAGTAAGGACCACAGCATATTAGGCAGCCATTGTTAAAAATGTGTTCATACATACGGTACAATGGGAGGGGGTGTGGCATTCACAGGGGACCAGGAAGTTGATCTCAGACTTCTATTTAGGACTGGGATCCTATCCAGAGTTGACAGATTAACAGTGAGGACAAACCCAGCCTGCCTCTCTCCTTCCACACTGATTCTAAACCTATAGTCACCTAGTCCTGATTGTGACAGTGGAGCCTAGTTTGCATTGCAGGATCTAGAGATGGCATCAGTAGCAGTGGCGGCTGGTGAAAAAATATTCTCGGTGGGGCTGTGCCATACTTTTTTTTCCTGTAACCATCGCGATATATTTTAACACAAACTGCAGGACAGCAGTGCTCAGTGAAACATTCAGTAATTATTTAATGCCAATATTAAAAAGTTGAGGCATTCTTACACAAAAACATATTACACAAACCCAAGCCTTTCATTTGCATTTAAAGTGAACTTTTTTACCATTGGTAGTAAACAGGCAACGCAACAGGCATGCTGTCAGAACAGAGTGGAAAGTGGACAATAACATGAAATTATTATAAAGTTTATAGGAAATCTTACACTGTATAAAAGGATGTATAATATAGAAATGGATATCAAGTGGATGAACTCAAACCTTTGACTGGAAGAATAGCATACAGTATTTTATGATCATACTAAATGTGACTAATTGTTAATGTGCTCCAGAACTGCAACAATTAATTGATACAAAACAACATATATACAGTAATATTAGCAAAGACACTATTAAGACTTTCTAGAGTACCATATATAACTGGATTTTTTATGCTAAGGTCAACTATATACAAAGAAACATGCGGCCAGAGCTGCTCTGTGTGTGTGTGTCTGTCATCTTATTTGTACAGGAATTTTGCCCGTCTGTCCTTCTGAGTGGCAAACCTCTCAATGACCCTTTGATTAAAGTCAGGAATGTCCCTGACAAGTTTCTTCTCCATGGAGAGCATGGCCAGAGCGTTCAGGCGATCCTGTGTCATGCTGTTTCTCAGGAAGGTCTTGATCCTTTTCAGTGTAGAGAAGCACCTTTCTGACTCAGCAGTTGTCATGGGTGTGGTGATGAGGATCTTGAGGAGGCTGGCAGTCTCTGTGAAAGTGCTCTGAAGGTTGTTCTCCATGAAGAACTGGTACAGGGGCACTGCACCACTACAAGCCTTGAACTCACTGTTCTCATAGATGAGGGACAGTTCGGTTTTGAGCTTGGCCTTGTTCAACATGGGGTACGCCTCCACGGTTGTTTCAAGCGCTGTATCGGGGAACTTCACACTGTGTTGTGGGAACAACTCTCCGTGCAATAGTGTTGCGCTGATGAGGTGCTGGGTGAAGGAGAACCTCTCTTTGGCATGACTCAGGATGGTATCACATACCTGTAAAGATACATCATCAGCTTTAATTTGCAATTAAGCTATTTTGATGCAAGTGATCCTGACTGACACATGCCTATGTCCAACTCAAGTATATGATTACCAAGGTGCTGATTGTTCAGGGTTTTGGCTACATACTACCAGGCCTGAAAAAAGTTCTATGGGGAAACACTGACAATTACATCACAACTTACCTCTATAGCCAACCTCTGTTGTTCTCCTGGTCCCAGCATCCTCCGTCGCTTGATGGGCTGTTGCTGCTCGTCAGATGCGCTGTCCCCACACAAAGAGGGAATTGAGGCCCTGGGTCCAAAAAATAAAGTTTAATTTGATAACTTGCAATCAGACTTCTTAGCTCACTGTAATTCCCCCTCAACACACAACCAGTGACTTTATATATATATATATATATATATATATATATATATATATATATATATATATATATATATATATATATATATATATATATATATATATATATATATATAGACAGACAGACAGACAGACAGATAGTGTGTATATACACACAAACTATGTCTAGTAACTGCTTTTAACCTGTGATGTACATAATTAACTGATGTTATTACGTTTTAAAGCCTTTTTCTATTACATTTGTGAGAGGGATGCAACATAATTTTGTTCTGCTGTGCACTTAGCAATAAAGTTAATCTTCAATAACAACTAGGCCTCTTCTAGAAATTGACCTGGTGGACACCTGAATAATTATTACAAACTGTGTAGTACTTTCCTGCATTATTATCAACGTCTGATTGTGTCTTTTTGGACAAACACTTGTTCTCGTGGTCGAGTAACAACAACTGCGCTCCTTGAGTGACGGGGTGGTACTTGGTGAGAGAGGGAGAGAGACGACCCAAATTGCGGAGTAAACTAGAAAAACGGACGTTACACATGGCGGAGTGGCATTACCACATTTAACAAACCAAACATTGAAATACCGTTATAGAAGGTAAAGTAAAAACCCAAACTGGTCTGTGCATCAATACCGGTATATAGTAATATATAGGCAACATACCGTAAATCTGTATCAATTATGTATCAGTTTTACATGTGACCCATATCAAATTTGCGCATTCACACTGAAGGAGCACACAAATGCAATGCTCATTTGGCGTGATTGTCGTGGTAACACAGGTGAAAAAAATCCTGAATGGTATCCTAATGGCAGCCATTTTGGTTAGGGGAGAAATACAAACAACTCTACTGCCATACATTCCAATTAGACTGAAGGCATACAGTTGTGTCCAAATATATTGGCACCCTTGGGCTTTTCTTAAATAATTCCCTATTTCTTCTAAAATCAGTTGAAATTTGAGAGGAAAAAATGGGTCTCCACACCTTTAATTATATTTCTGTAAACTTAAGTTTACAATTGTAATTTAGAAAATATAGACAAATGTCATGGACTAAATTATTGGCACCCTGGAGCTAGTACTTGGTTGCACAGCTTTTGGCCAAGATAGCTGCCAACATATGCTTATTGTAGACATCAATGAGCTTGCTGCACCTTTTCTGCTGGCAATTTGGCCCATTCTTCAGCAGCAAACTGCTGTAATTCTTCAATGTTTGAGGGTTGCACTCCACCAACTTCTTTTTTCAGATCTTGCCAAAACTAATGTGGTCCCGTGTAGCTCAGTTGGTAGAGCATGGCGCTTGCAACGCCAGGGTTGTGGGTTCGTTTCCCACGGGGGCCAGTATGAAAAAATGTATGCACTCTTAACTGTAAGTCGCTCTGGATAAGAGCGTCTGCTAAATGACTAAAATGTAATGTAAATGTCTTCTCTTTCCTTTTAAAATACTAAAACAAATATAATTGTGACGGCTCTATGATAATCACTCACTTTGATGACCAGACACATTTAGGCTTTTAAACTGTTGTAAGTGAACTATTCATCTTTCTAACAGCATCTTTATCAGCCAATAGTATATATAGTTATTTACCTGATTGTTAGCATGCTTTCTGTGAACCTCTGGACAAGTGCTTTAATGAAGACAGGGTCGATGTTCCTCTTCTGCAGCTGGCTGAAAAGCATGTCCACATTTGGCATGATCTTGTGGAACAGTGCCAGGAAAAAACAGAAAGCCTCGTCTTCGAGCATCCTCACAAAGCCCCCCGCCTCTCTGACAGTCGGGGCATCAAAGTTCCCAGAGTCTCTGATGGTCTGGAAACACGTTAGGAGGTCATCCCTGTACTCGTACACAGTGTTGTGTAACGGTAGCTGTCTTCAGGTGCTCCTCCAGCACACTGTCGAGGGAGGCAACAAAATCCACTAAGCCCCGGAAAATGCCGGGGTTGTCTGAGGAGTCAGTCTCCTCGTGCCCACGCAAGGCCAACTCAAAAGCCCCACAGAACTTCACACAATCGATAATTTTGGATAGAATGTGCCTGTTTTTATCCACCTCCTCATTGTGTTTCCTCACCGCAATCCTGTGGCCGTCATCCAGCTGCGTAGCAATGTTCACCCTTCCTAATACAGCTAGCTTTACAGAGTTGTCCATGTGTGCCCTGGTGTTCTCATGTTTCTTTACCTTCTCTGACAGGTGCTTCATATCCCTCACTCCGGTACCTGTCCATGCTGAATCTGACCCGTCGTTTTAAAAGCAAGCACGGAAAGCAAAATAAAGCATTAGCATCAGTGCACCCAGCTAGCCAAGCCTTCCTGGTGTACCAGCTACGGGAGAAGCCGCGCATATACTGCTTCCCTTTCTCGCTAGCCTGCTGTCTGATTGAGAGGTCAGGTTGATCTGGGCCCAGCTCTTTCACCCGAACTTTCTCTGACAAAGTTCTCCTCTCAAACGGATCTTGGAGGAGAGATTTCACCGAGTTAGGGTTGGGTCTTGGAGGAGTAACGTTTGCGTTCGCCATTGTCGTCTAGTAAAAATGGCGCCACTGGAGCCCGGTCCTTATTTTATCAGGGGCGAGCTTGGGAGCGATAAAATAATCGCCCTCCTTGGATTCGAATTAAAATCGCTGATTAGCTACATTTTATGTCATACATTCATATCTTAAATTAGCAATTGGCTTAACTGCTACGTAGACCCGCCTCCTCGGGGCACTTTCTGTATCGCCCAGAGCTGACGAGGCGTTTGACAGGCAGAGGAAAGGTTGCGAATATTATTTTCTATCATATCTTACACATATTACTGTGTGCATTCCATATTTCAAACACACAAATATTGACATACTGATGTTTTTATTATTATTATTATTATTTTTATTTTTTTATTAAAAAAAAATAATTTTATTTAAGGGGGCGGCGCCCTAGCGCCCTCTATCGGCCAGCCGCCACTGATCAGTAGACAGGTTTCCATTGGCCTAGGTTTATTTGACAAAAAAACATTTAGCAAAGAAATCATTGCAACATGATGGAAACGGCAGATACAGGAGACATTTTCTAAAGATCCACAAATGTTTTATCTTTTCAACAGGGTCAGGAAAACATTGAAGAACCACAGTGCAATGTCGCGAAGGTGTAAAAATGGCGCTGCTAAAATCAGAGATTCTTCTCCTGAGTACATACCTTCGAATCTTGAGTACACACCGACGTCCCCTGTATACAAACCTTACATATAGGACTTCAAGTTGTAAAATAGTGAACTACTCCTTTAATGGAGTGGTAGGTGCTATGAAAGGGATGTAAAAAAAAAAAAAAAAACGATAATGTTGTATTTTGTTCATTAGTCCACTGTTAATACAACGGCAAAAATGTTGCATGTTAGCAATTAAGTTTTCAAGATTTCAGTACAGAGAAACAAGTGTGATGATGCAAATGAGGAAAATGATAATTGCATACAATTTGCATCATCACACTTGTTGCAATGTACTACAGTGTTTCCCAATCCTGGTCCAGGGGACACAAAGGGGTGCCCTTTTTAGTTTTTGCCCTAACACTCACACAGTGGATTCAACTAAGCAACTCCAGCCTGTGAATGGAATAAGGTATGTGAGGGCAAAAACAAACAAGTCCACCCCTTTGGGACCAGGATTGGGGAACACTGCTGTACTGAAAGGCCTCCATCTTTTTTATTTATTTTTGGTCATTTAGCAGACGCTCTTATCCAGAGCAACTTACAGTTAGTGAGTGCATACATTATTATTATTTTTTCATACTGACCCCCGTGGAAATCGAACCCACAACCCTGCTCTACAATCTGAGCTACAACCCTGCCGGCCATCCCCTCCCCTACCCTGGACGACGCTGGGCCAATTGTGCGCCGCCCCATGGGTCTCCCGGGCGCGGCCGGCTACGACAGAGCCTGGATTCAAACCACTGCGCTACTGCTGACGAGCACATTTTTGGAATTGTTATTATTATTATTATTGTTATTACAGGGTGAGGAAACCAATGTGTACATTTTGTAATTTGATTGAACAATCCCTTTGATTAGAGATCCTTTGGAGGTGCATTTGCTCTAACCATGTCCTATAAATAAACATTCATTTTATTAGGAAAATGTATTTTGTCATCTCTTAAGAAGGATAGGCCAACTGAATGAGTGTTCTTCCACACTCCCTTAAAGTACCTTCACTTGAAACATTTGGAAAAAAGTGGCAGTAGTACTGTTTGTCCATTTTGAAACGCCATAGACCGCTTTGTGGGTTTACTAACATTGACGCAAGAGGGCAATGTGCAAGTAGGTGGCAGAACAAGGGGGAGTTCTTATAGAACGCCAGCAAAAAAAGCCTCTATTTACATGTTGCTTATGAGTGCATTTCACACTACCTTTGGATTTTAAGGCTCGTATGAATGTCCTGCTTAATATAATGTTTGTGTTATCACAAATCAACTGCATTATACTTAAAATACACTTAAACTTCAACCAGTAAAATTGCTCTTTGGCTAGCTTTTGCTATAGCCTATATCAATGAGTGTTAGCATTCTAGCTAACAATACTGCATCCAAAATAGTTATTTGGCAAAGATCACAACCAAATATAATTAGCGACTGTTTAAGCAAGAATCAAAACATAATCGTAAGCGTATGAGAACCCCAAAAAGTTATTTTGTTTAAAAGTAATAAAAATGTAAATCTAGACTACTGCCTCCAAGAGTCGCACGCATCTGTTTGTGACGTCAGTGTGTCATGTACTGGAAAAGGGTCTATAGCCACTTCCTCAAAATAGTCAGAAAACTCAAGAAATATGTCATTCATGTCAACGTTTTTGCCAAGATTTTAGTCGTGCAATTTTACATCTAACTAAGATGTTTGGTGCGGTATTTCTCAATGAAAAAACCTGCATGAAAACGAGTCTTCTCAAGTTTAATGACAACAAATACTTTAATGAAGAATCCCTACTGATGACCAATCACCAACGAAGGGGCGAAGACTTCAGCTAGCGACTTCGGAGGTGCCAGTTACCCTGGTAGAAGATTATGGCATAGGGTTTCAATCCATTTTATTTAGAAATTCTTTAGCAAGTAACACTTAAAAGCTAAGCCTAGTTGTCTTATTGATATATATTTTATTGGATAGAGACAATGGGAAAGATAGAGAGTTTTGTGTAATTAGTATAGGGCAGGATTCGAACCCCTGATGCAGCGGTATACAGTGGGGGAAAAAAGTATTTAGTCAGCCACCAATTGTGCAAGTTCTCCCACTTAAAAAGATGACAGAGGCCTGTAATTTTCATCATAGGTACACGTCAACTATGACAGACATATTGAGAAAATGTTTTCCAGAAAATCACATTGTAGGATTTTTTATGAATTTATTTGCAAATTATGGTGGGAAATAAGTATTTGGTCACCTAAAAACAAGCAAGATTTCTGGCTCTCACAGACCTGTAACTTCTTCTTTAAGAGGCTCCTCTGTCCTCCACTCGTTACCTGTATTAATGGCACCTGTTTGAACTTGTTATCAGTATAAAAGACACCTGTCCACAACCTCAAACAGTCACACTCCAAACTCCACTATGGCCAAGACCAAAGAGCTGTCAAAGGGACACCAGAAACAAAATTGTAGACCTGCACCAGGCTGGGAAGACTGAATCTGCAATAGGTAAGCAGCTTGGTTTGAAGAAATCAACTGTGGGAGCAATTATTAGGAAATGGAAGACATACAAGACCACTGATAATCTCCCTCGATCTGGGGCTCCACGCAAGATCTCACCCCGTGGGGTCAAAATGATCACAAGAACGGTGAGCAAAAATCCCAGAACCACACTGGGGGACCTAGTGAATGACCTGCAGAGAGCTGGGACCAAAGTAACAAAGCCTACCATCTGTAACACACTATGCCGCCAGGGACTCAAATCCTGCAGTGCAAGACGTGTCCCCCTGCTTAAGCCAGTACATGTCCAGGCCCGTCTGAAGTTTGCTAGAGTGCATTTGGATGATCCAGAAGAGGATTGGGAGAATGTCATATGGTCAGATGAAACCAAAATAGAACTTTTTGGTAAAAACTCAACTCGTCGTGTTTGGAGGACAAAGAATGCTGAGTTGCTTCCAAAGAACACCATACCTACTGTGAAGCATGGGGGTGGAAACATCATGCTTTGGGGCTGTTTTTCTGCAAAGGGACCAGGACGACTGATCCGTGTAAAGGAAAGAATGAATGTATCGTGAGATTTTGAGTGAAAACCTCCTTCCATCAGCAAGGGCATTGAAGATTAAACGTGGCTGGGTCTTTCAGCATGACAATGATCCCAAACACACCGCCCGGGCAACGAAGGAGTGGCTTCGTAAGAAGCATTTCAAGGTCCTGGAGTGGCCTAGCCAGTCTCCAGATCTCAACCCCATAGAAAATATTTGTAGTGAGTTGAAAGTCTGTGTTGCCCAGCGACAGCTCCAAAACATCACTGCTCTAGAGGAGATCTGCATGGAGGAATGGGCCAAAATACCAGCAACATTGTGTGAAAACCTTGTGAAGACTTACAGAAAATGTTTGACCTGTGTCATTGCCAACAAAGGGTATATAACAAAGTTTTGAGAAACTTTTGTTATTGACCAAATACTTATTTTCCACCATAATATGCAAATAAATTCATTAAAAATCCTACAATGTGATTTTCTGGATTTTTTTTCTCAATTTGTCTGTCATAGTTGATGTGTACCTATGATGAAAATGACAGGCCTCTCTCATCTTTTTAAGTGGGAGAACTTGCACAATTGATGGCTGACTAAATACTTGTTTTCCCCCACTGTATACAGTCACAGTGAAAGTCTACACACCTCTTTACAGTTTGCAAGCTTAAATCTTAATAGGGATAAAAAAAACATTCCACATTTTCAAAGTGTAAGAACATTGTAGAACAATTTTTCTTCTAAAGATAGACAGTAGTTTTGATTACATATATTTTCACACCCCATGAAACAGTTCTACAGCAACTGTACATGTGTGTTGTGGCTTGTAACTAGCTAGCTAGCGGTTTAAGACATGGTTTGAATCCTAATCAACCCATCCAATGTGAGTACATGTTGAAGTACAGTAGATGAATAAAGCTACAGTACTGCAGCTGGTGACAAAGCTGCGTATATTGAAAAAGCTTGTTAGTGCATAGGTCAAATGTATCTTTGTGATGCTCATTTCAGGTCTTTTATCCTGCTTTAGACAAACACTAAATATTTCACTTAAAACATAGTTTTGTTGTATTTAATGATAGAGAAGAGAAAAGTTTGACCAACACAGATTCATGTCCAATCTTTGAGGATGTGTCTACATTGTTAGAGTGGTCACATGCCAATCTGTTCCATATAATAGACAGTCTTTGGGACAGTGGAAATCTGCATGGCCCCTTGGTTGTTGCTAAGCAGGCATTCTTCTTCTATGGTGTTTATTGGTGGTGTTCAGACCAACGTTAAAGGTGCATCACTGCCACCTTCTGGGCTGGAGTGTGATAGAGACATGTGGTTCTGTCCTGGTGAGATCACAGGGTCAAAGAAAACTTGGTATGACTGTAGTCACTCCAGGCACTCAGCCCATTAGAACCATTCATACTGTCAGATATAATATGGAAGAACTGAATACAACCATAAGAACCATTCATACTGTCAGATCTAATATGGAAGATCAAAATGTAGACAACTGTGCCATTGTGTTGTGTAACAAAACTGCACATTTCAGAGTGGCCTTTTATTGTACCCAGCACAAAGTGCACCTGTGTAATGATCATGCTGTTTAATCAGCTTCTTGATATGCCACAACTGTCAGGTGGATTGATTATCTTGGCAAAGGAGAAATGCTCACTAATAGAGATGGAACCAAATTTGTGCACTAAATTTGAGAACAATAAGCTTTTTGTGCGTTCGGAAAATTTCTGGGATCTTTTATTTCAGCTCATGAAACATGGGACCAAGATTTTACATGTCAAGTTTATATCTTTTTTCAGTATAATTCTACAAGACAATTTACTAAACACGTAGTCATTTCATTTGAATTGTCACATGCTTGGTAAACAACAGGTGTAGACTAACAGTGGAATGTTGACCAACAATGGAGAACACAATACAACAATTATAATAATAGGAAAAAAGATTGTAGCACAAGGAATTAATACACGATGAGCAATGGTAGCTTGGCTATATACATGGGGTGCCAATACCTAGTCAATGGTAGCTTGGCTATACATGGGGTGTCAATACCTAGTCAATGGTAGCTTGGATATATACATGGGGTGCCAATACCTAGTCAATGATAGCTTGGATATATACAGTGCATTCTGAAAGTATTCAGACCCCTTGACTTTTCCCAAATTTGATTATGTTACAGCCATATTCTAAAATTGATTAAATCGTTTTTCCCTTCATCAAATACCCCATAACGTCAAAGCAAAAGAAAGGTTTTCATAAGTTTTTCCAAATTTCTTAATAAAAAAAGGGAAATATAAAATGTCCATAAGTATTCAGACCCGTTCCTCAGTACTTTCTTGAAGCACCTTTGGCAGCAATTACACCATCGAGTCTTCTTGGGTATGATGCTACAAGCTTGGCACACCTGTATTTGGGGAGTTTCATCCATTCTTCTCTGCAGATCCTCTCAAGCTCTGTCAGGTTGGATGGGGAGCGTTGCAGCACAGCTATTTTCTGGTCTCTCCAGAGATGTTCAATCGGGTTCAAGTCTGGGCTCTGGCTTGGCCAGGTGAACCTTCGCCTCAGTCTGAAGTCCTGAGCGCTCTGGAGCAGGTTTTCATCAAGGATCTCTCTGTACTTTGCTCCGTTCATTATTCCCTCGATCCGGACTAGTCTCCCAGTCCCTGCCTCTGAAAAACATCCATGCTTCACCGTAGTGGTGCCAGGTTTCCTCCAGACGTGACGCTTGGCATTCAGGTCAAAGAGTTCAATCTTGGTAACATCAGAACAGAGAATCTTGTTTCTCATGGTCAGAGTCCTTTAGGTGCCTATTGGCAAACTCCAAGCGGGCTGAACTCTGGAGCTCTGTCAAAGTGATCATCGGGTTCTTGGTCACCTCCCTGACCAAGGCCCTTCTCCTACGATTGCACAGTTGGCCGGGCGGACAGCTCTAGGAAGGGTCTTGGTGGTTCCAAACTTCTTCCATTTAAGAATGATGGAGGCCACTGTGTTCTTGGGGACCTTCAATGCTGCAGACATTTTTTGGTACCCTTCCCCAGATATGTGCCTCGACACAATCCTGTCTCGGAGCTCTACGGACAATACCTTGGACCTCATGGCTTGGTTTTTGCTCTGACATGCACTGTCAACTGTGGGATGTTATATAGACAGGTGTGTGCCTTTCCAAACCATGTCCAATCAATTTAATTGATGTCAGGTGGATTCTAATCAAGTTGTAGAAAAAATCACAAGGAAGATCAATGGAAACAGGATGCACCTGAGCTAAATTTCGAGATTCATAGAAAAGCGTCTGGAATACTTATTTAAATAAGGTATCTGTTTTTAATTTCGAATAAATTTGCAAAAATGTCTAAACCTGTTTTCGCTTGTCATTATGTGGTATTGTGTGTAGATTGATGAGGGATTATACTGTATATACATTTTGAATTAATTTTACAATAACGCTGCAACGTATTTTCTTGTAGAAAAGTCAAGGGGTCTGAATACTTTCAGAATGCACTGTATAGACACTAACTATGTCACTTTAAACACTTTGTTATATTTATGCACAAGAGAAGAGGTTGACCAGCACAAATTCATGTACAAACATGATTTTTCATTACATATTTGTAATTTAGCAGATGCTCTTATCCAGAGCGACTTATTGGACCAATCGGGGTTAATTGCCTTGCACAAGGCCACAATGACAGATTTTTGACCTAGTTGGCTCGGGATTCAAACCAGCGACCTTTCAGTTACTGGCCCAACACTCTAAACCGCTAGGCTACCTGTTAAATACATAACACAATATGTGACATAAGTAGAATACAGAACACTTGAAACATTACAGGACATTTTTCATGATGGAAATTGAAATATTAAAATGTGATTAAAAAAAAAAAGTTTTGGGGAAAACCATTTAAGAGCTGGAGTTATTATGCAGTCTGATAGCAGTGGGTAGAGTGGCGTTTCGCAGGCGGTTTGTACAGGCAGTTAGACAGGACAGTTTGTGGCTGTTTCTCAGGAGCCTGGTGGTGCAGTTACCTCTTTTTGGAGGGAGCTGGTCATTCAGTGGATGGTCAAGAGTGTGCATGTCCTTCACCAGGTGCACTGCAGCCTGTTCTCGCCTGCTCTGCAGTGACGGGAGCTGTGGTTGGACTGCTCCACCTTTGGAGATGATCCTCAAGGCCCTCCTCTGCACCCTGTCTAGTTGGGCCTGCTGCTTTTTACTGCATCCAACTAACAGCACTCCACCGTATTCCAGACAAGGCTTGGCCAGTGTAGTATAGACTGTGAACAGATCTTCAGTAGGACATTACTGGCAAGAAATGTCAAAAAGGCGTTTTGAGGCCTTTCTCACTGGCTGCTCCACTTGTCACCACTGAGGTTAGAGTCTAGATGAAAACCAAGATACTTGGTTGTTGTTACCACTGGTACTTCCTGTCCTCCTAGGATTAGTGGTGCAGGTTGTGGATGGTCCTGACCAAGGGACTGTAGCTGTCAGCAGTCTGTAGCTGTCAGCAGAAGTGTGTGGTTTTCACAAGGGCGGTAGAAGTGCTGGACTTTGGGAGGTAGTCATACTGAATTGTGCACTCAGATAACACCTCCTACTGGCAGGGGACAGTTTTAACAATGTGTTTGATGACAGGGGCTAGATCTTCTGCATGCTCTTTAGTAGCCAGGCTGGAATGCCATCAGGCCCACATGCTTTACGTGCTCTGAGCCTGTTCAGAGCTTGCTTTAACTGGCCAATGCTGCACAGCTCAACCTGCCTTGTAGACATGGGCAGGGGGAAGATGGCAAGAGGTGTGGTGCTTGTCCATGCCTCAGCAAATATGTTTTCTTTGGTCCCAGTCCATTGAAGTCCTGGATTTCAGTTTTGTAGTAGTTTGTCTTTGCTTCCTTGATAAGCATTTGCACTGTGTTTCTGTATTTTCTCCATGTCATTGTTTCTCCCCATCTGTTGAAAATATTCTGTATTTTCTTGATGGCAGTTGATATGAAGAGTGTTTGATCCAATATTATAAAGATTGTACATTGTATGTAGAGAGGATAAGAAAACCATGTGTTAGTGGTAACAAGAGTGATGAGCAGAGGGTCGGTGTGCCAAGATAGATTGGGGTCCACTAGTGCTAATCTTAGGATTGGTGCGTGATGGAATGGACTGGCTAGGGTGGGATATGACACCAGGGAGAGGAATGATATGTAGGAAGTGAGTGGCAGCTAGTAATAGTTAGCAACTGGGAAGGATAAAAGTAGACTTGAAGAGCACTATATAGGCTGAGAGAGAGTCTATGTAAGTCAGTCATATGATAAGAGGCAAAGCGCGTTCGTCTTATTATGTGATCCAGTACTGAAATAAATGTACATCAAACTTCCATCTGAGTGTCTGCTACTTTCTCTTACATCATGACCTTTTAGCTCAGCTGTTGTTTTAAAACATTTTCTACAGTCAGATCAGTGGTAAGGCTTCTCTCCTTTATGTTTACCTTGGTGTCTTTTTAAATGGCCCATTTAAAAGAAAATCTTTCCACAGTCAGAGCAGGAAAACGGCTTCTATCTTGTGTGTGTTCTCTGATGAACTTTTAGCTGAGATGATGTTGTGAAGCATTTTACACAATCAGAGCAGGAGTAAGGCTTCTCTCCTGTGTGTGTTCTCTGATGAACTTTTAGCTCAGTTGATGTTGTGAAGCATTTCACACAGTCAGAGCAGGAGTAAGGCTTCTCTCCTGTATGTATACGTTCATGTTGTTTTAAGGTGCCCAGTTGAGAGAAACTTGCCCCACAGTCAGAGCAGAAGTAAGGCTTATCTCCTGTGTGTATCCGTTGGTGAGATTTTAAGCGGTCCTGTACAGAGAAACTCTTGCCACAGTCAGAGCAGAAGTAAGGCTTCTCTCCTGTATGTATACGTTCATGTTTTTCTAAGTGGTCCAGTCGAGAGAAACTCTTTCCACAGTCAGAGCAGAAGTAAGGCTTCTCTCCTGTATGTATACGTTTATGAATTTTTAAGCTGCCCAGTCGAGAGAAACTCGTCCCACAGTCAGAGCAGGAGTAAGGCTTCTCTCCTGTGTGCACACTCTGATGAACTGTCAGAGCCTGTGATGTTGTGAAGCTCTTCCCACAGTCAGTGCAGGAATACAGATTCTCTCCTGTGTGTATTTTTAGGTGTATTTTTAGCTTTGATAGAATTGGGAAAATCTCCTCACAATGTGGGCAGTGGTGAGACCTCTTAGCTCTGCTATCTTCCAGCTGTTGCTCTCTGGATGTAGAGGATGTCTCAGTGTCACCTGTGAACAGCATTAAAAAAAAGTCAATTGGTGTGATATGCACCGAGTGTACAAAACATTATGAACTCTTTCCATGACATAGAATGACCAGGTGAGAGCTATGATCCCTCATGGATGGCACTTGTTAAATCCACTTCAGATCAGTGTCGATGAAGAGGAGGAGACAGATTAATGAAGGACTTTTAAGCCTTGAGACAATTGAGACATGGATTGTGTATGTGTGCCATTCAGAGGGTGAATGGTGTGTTTTAATCAAATCAAAAACAAAAGCTGAAGAATATACGCACATCCAGGTAATCAAATCCACCATATGCACTGAGCTTGTCTGACAGGTTGAAGGGCACTAAATAGTAAATAAATGATAAGCGTACCAGAGAGTCTGTTGTAACGTTTTATTGTTAAGCCTTTATTACAGCAAAGACTAAAAACAGTTGCATTGATTCCTGAATGAAATTTCCGAAATGGAACGGTTTATTTATTGTTTACGCTAATGAATCAAGAGTTGCTTTGTTATTTTAAAACCAAAAATGATTGATTGCATTTCAATGACTTGCATGCTGTGTGATGACATGAACAAATGAATGATTGATACAGTAGCCTATATACAGTGTGCAAGAGTATTCCAAGATAAATATACAACACAGGGAATTAACGATCAATGGAAACAGTTGTTTTTCAGTTCAACATCTGTTTAGTATCTATGTAGGGGTTCCAGTCCGGGACTCATAGCTACATGTGGCAAGTTAGCATTGGTCCAAATGGTCTATACATTGAGCCTGAAATGGGATACTTGGTATTTGGCTATTGGACCAATGTTATTGCAAGGAATTCTAATTGGTCAACCATAGGCAAGGGAGAAAACACTGAGAACAGGGAAGAATAAACATCTACAATCTACTTTCCAGCATAAAAAACGATTGGTTCTCTTTGAATAAATATATTTTTCTCCCCCTGATTTGCTTTGGGGTCTGTGTTATTGAAGAATAACATCAACTGCTAACAAGTGCATTCGGAAAGTAATCAGACCCCCTTGACTTTTTCCACATTTTGTTACGTTGCAGCCTTATTCTAAAATGGATTAAAAAATAACAATACAAAAAGAATCCTCAGCAATACCCCATAATGACAAAGCGAAAACAGGTTTTTAGAAAATGTTGCTAATACATTAAAAATAAAACAGAACTATATTATTTACATAATTATTCAGACCCTTTGCTATGAGACTCGAAATTGAGCTCAGGTGCAACCTGTTTCCATTCATCATCCTTGAGATGTTTCTACAACTTGATTGGAGCCAATCCTTGGTAAATTAAATTGATTGGACATGATTTGGTAAGGCAAACACCTGTTTATATAAGGTCCCACAGTTGACAGAGCATGTCAGAGTAAAAACCAAGCCATGAGGTCGAAGGAGTTGTCTGTAGAGCCCCGAGACAGGATTGTGTCACGGCACAGATCTGGGCAAGGGTACCAAAAAATGTCTGCAGCATTGAAGGTCCCCAAGAACACAGTGGCCTCCATCATTCTTAAATGGAAGAAGTTTGGAACCACCAAGACTCTTCCTAGAGCTGGCCGCCAGGCCAAACTGAGCAATTGGGGGAGAAGGGCCTTGGTCAGGGAGGTGACCAAGAACACGATGGTCACTGACAGAGCTCTAGAGTTCCTCTGGAGATAGGAGAACATTCCAGAAGGTCAACCATCTCTGCAGCACTCCAGCAATCAAGCCTTTATGGTAGAGTGGCCACACGGAAGCCAATTGTCAGTAAAAGGCACATGACTGCCCGCTTGGAGTTTGCCAAAAGGCACCTAAAGACTCTCAGACCATGCGAAACAAGATTCTCTGGTTGGATGAAACCAAGATTGAACTCTTTGGCCTGAATTCCAAGCGCCACGTCTGGAGGAAACCTGGCACCATCCCTACGGTAAAGCATGGTGGTGGCAGCATCATGCTGTCGGGATGTTTTTCAGCGTCAGGGACTGGGAGACTAGTCAGGATCGATATATCTACCTTCTCATTGAAACAGTTCATCATGAAACAGTTCTACTGCAACATTTCATGCACAGTGGGAAGTTGGAATGAACCTGCTCTTACCATGAGAAACAGATTTCCCAATCTTCTTCTCCTCTTCTTCATCTTTAATGTTGACATTCAGCTCCAGTGTTTGACTGCAGTCTTCCAGCTTCACTGATGCCATCTCTGGTACCTGCGGTGCAAACTTGGCTCCACTGTCAATCAGGACCCAGTGACTGTAGGTTTGGACTCAGTGTGGAAGGAGAGAGGCAGGCTGGGTTTGTCCTTACTGTTGATGTTACAGGCCTCAGACTTAATCCTAGTCGGACTGTAGTAATAAAGAGAAACAGACAACAGTCTTGACAGTTCTGGAACTTTCTTTATCCTCCAAACATATATTACATTTCTTCATGTTCAATGACCTAATTTCAACAGATCAGGTAGCTAAACATTGACAACAAAACATTCATTCACATTAGACAAGTGCACACAAATTACACAACGCAACTACACTTAACCTATAGTAGATTTCCGAAATTCACAGAAATGAATAAATGACTCAAAAACCCTTTAGTACAATGTTTCAGTTTGTTTTAGGCAGCACTATGAGCTATTCTCCTTAATAACCTTATCTTCACTGTATTTTTTCACTCAACAAAATAATAATATTCACGGACGGCCAGGGCCACACTCCAACACTCAGACATGATTTATAAACGCAGTATTTGTGTTTAGTGAGTCCGCCAGATCAGGGGCAGTAGGGGTGACAATGCGTGATATTGATAGGTACGTGAATTGGACCATATTGCTGTCCTGCCTGAGCATTCGAAATGTAACGAGTACTTTTGGGTGTCAGGGAAAATGTATGGGAGTAAAAAGTACAACTTTTCTTTAGGAATGTAGTGGAGTAAAAGTTGCCAGAAAATATAAATTGTAAAGTACAAATCCCCCCAAAACGACTTCAGTAGTACTTCAAAGCCTTTTTACTTTTACATTTCAGTCATTTATCAGAAACTCTTATCCAGAGCGACTTACAGTAGTGAGTGCACATATTTTTCATACTGGTCCCCAGTGGGAATCGAACCCACAACCCTGGTGTTGCAAGCACCATGCTCTACTAACTGAGCCACACAGGACTACTTAGTTACTTTACACCACTGCCAACTGTATTTCCCGTTCACACCATTGTAACAATTTTAGATTAAGATAGAAACAACTGAATGTGTCTGAATATTATTACAAATGTAGAAAACTGATAAACATTGTTGTAGCAAATTCATCCTTATACTGATCAAAGAACCAAAGTATTTCAGAGTTTTTGTTGAATTAGGATAGACTTTATTACATAAGCAATAGAGCCAAGGTCGTTTGCAAAGCATTTGATTTTCCACCTCCCAGCTCTCAGTTTATATAGTCATTTTACATACATTTTAGCTCAAACCCTCCCTCCTGGGTTCCCCCACGACTGTCTCCAGTTTCCACCTCTTGACAGCTCCGCCCACTTCCTTAGTTTATGACAGAGGTGAAATCTGACTTATCCTCTATGTGTTCAGTTTGGAACCAATGGTGGTGTGACCAATCAAGCTTTGTCATTACATTTTACATTTACATACATTTTAGTCATTTAGCAGACGCTTTTATCCAGAACGACTTACAGTTAGTGAGTGCATACATTATTTTTATTTTATTTTTCATACTGGCCCCCCGTGGGAATCGAACCCACAACCCTGGTGTTGCAAACGCCATGCTCTACCAACTGAGCTACATCCCTGCTGGCCATTCCCTCCCCTATCCTGGACGACACTGGGCCAATTGTGCGCCACCCCATGGGTCTCCCGGTCGCGGCCGGCTACGACAGTGCCTGGATTTGAACTAGGATCTCTATTGGCATAGCTAGCACTGCGATGCAGTGTCTTAGACCACTGCACAACTAACCGCCCTGTCATGTAAAAATTATCATTTTTGAACTTTGTTCAACCCTGGCTCACCCTTGCTTGACCTGGAGATTGATTATGGACATGGCAGGCACACAATCAATCTCTCAAACATACCCAAGCCTAACCCCTCTGTCCCACCCCATCACGCTGTAATTTAATCAGGAAGACACTCAAGGAGAGACAAAGGGTTCAGCCTGGTTTCAGTCACTGATAAGATAAGACAACTGAAGACAGGTCAGATGACCAGAGAACAAACACATAAACCCAATGAGAAACCAATTACGTTCTTGCCTAGCAACAGGGATTTATCAATGTTTAACCCTGGCTCTGTGTTTGTTGATTAACCATGTCCATCCCATAGTCCACTGAAAAATCCTCATAATATGGTTAAAAACTAACAGAGCCATTTCCTGGCTCTGTTTCATAGTTCCCTGAGCTATTTCCTTGCTCTGTTTCAGGCCTCTTCTTCTCATGTTGTGATTAACTATTTAACCATACATTGTTAGCTTGTCATGATGTAATTAACTATGCTTAACTGGAAAATCGCTTGCGGTACGTTTTTGGAAACATAAGGAACGTATCTTTCATATCAGCTAAATATAATTTTCGAAAAACAAAAAAGGTTACATTTCTACACACCTTTATAGGGTTAGTGTTCCCACATGGTCCTATCTCCATGTTACAGCACTTGTTTACGGAAGACAGACGGAAGACATAGGCCCTGTGCTAATTAGCTATCTAGCGTGCTCCCCACACCTGTGTGTAAGCTAACTGGGGAGGAAGTGTAGTTTGTCAACTGGAGGCACACACAGTTTACGGATCTGTGTAAAACTGCTACAATAAGTGTATCTTTATTTGAAAGATTAGTTCTGGCTGACATGAAAGATAAGGGGCATATTAGCATACGGTTGTGAAAGCGATGATTATTGACGTTTCTCAACATTAAAACAGAGCATCGGAATATTAATTTACACATGTGGGCAAATGTAATGTCTGAAAACTCTACATACGGAGAAGGGATTTAGAGAGCTACTGCACTGAAGTCTGTTAAAGGGCATATAGCAGCTATTTCTCAATGCTTGAAACGCATATAATAGTAACTTAGAGCACCCCCAGAAAACATTCCCAAATTACAAACTCATAAATCAATTTTTATAATACTGTAATATTGTTCTAAAGGTTGGGTTTGAGGTTCTCCAAATCGAATACTAAAACGTATAGTACAACTTGGTGCGCACCAGTTTACCATGGACTGTAGGCTACAGCAGGCTCACCGTTTGAGTCATCAAAATTATGATCTTACTTTAGGGCCTTTCCGGCCGTCTTCGTGGGTATATGCGGGAAGCATAAATTGTACAATTGTAAGCTAATAAATAGTTTTCCAAATTAGAACTCATGAATATTTATGCAATAAGGCCCGAGGAGGTGTGTTATATGGCGAATATACCACGGCTAAGGGCTGTTAGGCACGATGCAATGCCTGAGTCGCCTTATTGCTATTATAAAACTGGTTACCAACATATGTGTAGGTCTGATATACCACGGCTTTCGGCCAATCAGCATTCAGGGCTCGAACAACCCCGACCACACAATGTATATTTACTACAGTAAAATAATATACTGCACCAACTACATAAATATCTGATAGGGGCCATTATCTTCTACGTGGACTTTAAACGAACATCAGAATAGACGACGCCATTTTAACAGCTCGTAAGACTATACATTTATACACAAAACCAATAACATGAGAAACGAACACAGAAATATCAAACTGATCCTTTATTAAATTACATTGACGAAATTATGTAGATTCACTCAGACAAATCCCAAATCTCTAGCTATATGACTTGTAAAATAGTTTTTATCACGTTCTTTCACTCACTCGGTTTGACACAAAAATAACACATAATAACTTTACCAAATGGGATATTACCTTGACGTATTTGTTAACTGGTATGTTATGACATGTTCTTTCGATATTAGAAAGTTTAAACGTGCTATTACATACCTGTAGTAATACATTTGAAACGGACACAAAGTTGTCGTCTTGACAACACAGGTCTGACGCATTCTTTATTCTGAACAATGGGGCGCGCCAATCCGGAACTTCCTGTGTTGTCTACCACTACCACAGTGCAACAACGACATCTATTGGACTGATGGACTAACTACCTCTTCTTCTTCTTCTTATCTAGTATAATGACGTTCTCGTAATGTGTATGCCTCCACCTACTGTTCGGTTAGTAAACCAGAGAAAAAATAAATGTCCATTGCGGAAAAGGGGGACAAACTACGTCACACAAAATAAAAATACATAAAAAGTCACAGTCCAATCCAGATCGCATCCCTACACAGCTTCAGGGGCCTTGGAGGGCGGAACATCTTCAGTCAGTATTCCCTGCAATCAGTGGAAACTCCTTAGAGGAGGAAGGGGAGGACCATCCCCCTCAGTGAATTTCATAAAAAAATAAAAATAGTGAAACATTTAAAAAGTATTATTTTTAGTTAAAACTATAAATATATTTATATGAATATGTCACAGATTAATTTACTAAAACACACTGTTTTACATTAAAGGCCATACCCCGTTCAAAGGCACTTATAATAATAATAATAATAATAATATTTTCTTGCTGGTTCACCCTCTGAATGGCACACATACACAACCCATGTCTCAATTGTCTCAAGGCTTAAAAATCCTTATTTAACCTGTCTCTTCCCCTTCATCTACACTGATTTAAAGTGGATTTAACAGGTAACATCAATAAGACATCATATCATTCACCTCAAATCAAATCAAATCAAATCAAATTTTATTGGTCACATGCGCCGAATACAACAGGTGCAGACATTACAGTGAAATGCTTACTTACAGCCCTTAACCAACAGTGCATTTATTTTAAACAAAAAAAGTAAGGATAAAACAACAACAAAAAAAGTGTTGAGAAAAAAAGAGCAGAAGTAAAAAAAAAACTGTCATGGAAAGAGCAGGTGTTCCTAATGTTTTGTACATTCAGTGTATATTTTAGTTGACGCATGTCATGTCTGATATACATGAATAAAAGTGTTATTCACCCTGGACATGAGACATGATTTCTGAACTTTTGAATTATAAGCTCTAAGTGTTGTCTTGATTGATAAAGTCTGCATGTTGTTTAAGTTACCATAGTAAAAATGTGAAGACCAATATGCTATGAAAAAGTTATTTTGCATTTAGTCATCCCCCAAATTTGACCATTGAAAGCCTTGACCGTTGCATCCTTCCTCAGGGAACGGCCTGCTGACAGCTGGCAACAGGATGGCATGTTTTCTGATGTGCTGCTCTGGAGTTCCATGTCTCAGCAGACATCTGGGGACAGGGGGAAGAACAGTCTGGGAGACTTTCCGAGGGAGAGAGCATGAGTTCTGAAGTACAGTAAACCCAACCAGGGACCCTTGATTATCTGCTATATCACACAGACAGCACTAGTGAAGACCTTGATTATCTGCTACATCACACAGACAGCACTAGTGAAGGCCTTGATTATCTGCTATATCACACAGACAGCACTAGTGAAGGCCTTGATTATCTGCTATATCACACAGACAGCACTAGTGAAGACCTGATGATCTGCTATATCACACAGACAGCACTAGTGAAGGCCTTGATTATCTGCTATATCACACAGACATCACTAGTGAAGACCTTGATTATCTGCTATATCACACAGACATCACTAGTGAAGACCTTGATTATCTGCTATATCACACAGACAGCACTAGTGAAGACCTTGATTATCTGCTATATCACACAGACAGCACTAGTGAAGGCCTTGATTATCTGCTATATCACACAGACAGCACTAGTGAATACCTTGATTATCTGCTATATCACACAGACAGCACTAGTGAATACCTTGATTATCTGCTATATCACACAGACAGCACTAGTGAAGACCTTGATTATCTGCTATATCACACAGACAGCACTAGTGAAGACCTTGATTATCTGCTATATCACACAGACAGCACTAGTGAAGGCCTTGATTATCTGCTATATCACACAGACAGCACTAGTGAAGGCCTTGATTATCTTCTATATCACACAGACAGCAGTAGTGAAGGCCTTGATTATCTGCTATATCACACAGACAGCACTAGTGACGGCCTTGATTATCTGCTATATCACACAGACAGCACTAGTGAAGACCTTGATTATCTGCTATATCACACAGACAGCACTAGTGAAGGCCTTGATTATCTGCTATATCACACAGACAGCAGTAGTGAAGGCCTTGATTATCTGCTATATCACACAGACAGCACTAGTGAAGACCTTGATTATCTGCTATATCACACAGCACTAGTGAAGTTGCATCAGTATACTATTACAAATGGAGCCTACTTCTCTGTGCTCTGGAGAGATGGCAGGTAATTGGTCAGAAGGCTCTGGAGGTCCTTGGAATGTTCTGTCTCTAGCACTGGAGAGGGATGGATAGAAGTACTGAGTGTGCTTGAAAGAAAGCAAGAGAGTTAACCTGTAATAAGTATTACATTGTTGATTATTGAGGACTATAAGGGGGCCTTTAAATCAGATGCAGCAACTCAATGTGAGGAGTGTTGGGGGAGTTCTATCTTCATGTCTGTAATGTCCCCTCTTACTGGGCCAGTTCATTTTGGTGGAGATTTCAGCCCCAGATTGGTGGAGATTTCACATAAGGACCAATGGAATGGTCTAACATACTAGCCAAACTCTCTCTGACCCCCAAGCCCTCACCCGTGACCTCCCATTGGCCCAGGGCCTCCCTGTCTAACCCTCTAATCACAGATTCTCTGACAGGAAGTTACTCCAGTATTAAGGTTTATGGGTGCATAGGGCTTCTCCACTCCCTTATGAGATGACGAACCTGCATGGATTAGCAAAAGAAAAGATGGCACCTGTATTTAGACAATTGTAGTCAGACAGCCACAGTTTACACAGGAGTGTCCAGGTTCCAGCACTCTACTAACACTTCACTCAACTAATTGTGGTCTAAATGGAAGACCATGATTAGTTGAATGAGATGTTTGTGCTAGGCAGGAATAAAAACGTGCACACAGTTCAGTCTCCTGGGACTAGAGTTGCAAAAAACACCAACTTTCCCATAATCCCCAGGTTTTCCAGAAATCCTGTTTGAAGATTCCAGATTTACTGTTTATTCCCTCCTGATTCAGGAAACCTTCCAACCGGGTTTTCTGGAAAACAAGGGAATTTGGGGAAAGTTACCAGATTTTTGCAACTACCTGGGACAGAAATCACCAACGTCTGTATTATAGAACGAGCTTCCTAAGGAACAATGAGATGACAATTCTGTGATATAGGACAATAACATGTGTGGATCTACATGTAATTGCCAAAATAAAGGAAACACCAACATAGTGTCTTTTAATAGGGCGTTGAGCCACCATGAGGCAGAATAGTTTCAATGCACCTTGGTATAGATTCTACAAGTGTCTGAACTCTATTGGAGGGAAGCGACACCACTCTTCCTCAAGAAATTCCATCCTTTGGTGTTTTGTTGATGGTGGTGGAAAATGCTGTGTCAGGAGCCGCTCCAGAATCTCCCATAAGTGTTCAATTTGGTTGAGATCTGGTGACTGTGACGGCCATGGCATATGGTTTGCATAGTTTTCATCAAACGATTCAGGCACTCATGCCCTGTGGATGGGGGCATTGTCATCATATGGGGGCCAAAAAAATGGCCTGCCCAGCATTTTGTATGCATGACCCTAAGCATGATACGATGTTAATTGCTTAATTAACTCAGGAACCACACCTGTGTAGAAGCACCTCCTTTCAATATACTTCGTATCGCTCATTTACTCAAGTGTTTAAATAGTTTTGCCCCTTTTTCTCCCCAGTTTCTTGATGTCCAATTGCGATCCAATTACGATCTTTTCTCATCGCTGCACCTCCCCAATGGGCTCGGGACAGGCGAAGGTCGACTCATTCGTCCTCCAAAACATGACCTGCCAAACAGCGCTTCATAACGCCCATAACCCGGAAGCCAGCCATACCAATGTGTCGGAGGAAACACTGTTCAACTGACGACTGAAGTCAGCCTGCAGGCGCCCAGCCCGCCACAAGGAGTTGCAAGAGTGTGATGAGCCAAGTAAAGCTCCCCTGGGATAAACCCTACCCTAACCCCGATGTCACTGGGTCAATTGTGCGCCGCCCTATGGCACTCCTGGCCACGGCTAATTGTGACACAGCCTGGGATCGAACCCGCATCTGAAGTTACGCCTCAAGCACTGCGATGCAGTGCCTTAGACCGCTGCGCCACTCAGGAGACCCTAGTTACCTGTATTTTTATCTAACATGTGTGCCTTCCTGAATAAACTCCAGAATAAACCTGAAGAACAGGGAGATTTTCCTGATGCTCAGGTCATTGAAGTTCTACATCTGTCTGGGTGTTATGTGCTTACGTCTTTAAAATATGACTAGAACATATATTGTTTATTTCTATAAATATATCCTTAGATACATTGATGAACTCAGTTGATAGTGGGAGTTAGCTATCTAGATAGCTATTCCCCAGCAGTTTCAACCTAGCTAGATACCTAATGGCCTTTTTATAATTTTTATAGATAATACAAATACATGAAGTTTCCTCGCATCTAGAGCTACCTAATATAGCAAGCCAGTTGATAGTACAGTAGCTAGGATGAATGCAATGTGTGACATTAGTAGCTATATGGGTGACATTAGCTAACCTTAGATAATTGAGTGATGAAACCGAAGAATGACATCACATCAGAAAAAGGTTTATAGCTAAACAGGAATTAATGAGTCTACCAATACATATATCCACTGGCAAATCTTTACATAAATGATGTCATCAAAAACATGCTGAATTAGCTAGCTAGCTGCTAGTCCCTTGCTGGGAGTCCACCATGTTGCAATGTGGCTACTGGCTAGGTACCCTAACTGGTGATGTAATCATCATGTTGTATGGGTACTGCCTTCCATTTAGCCAATCAATGACATTATAAGAAAAAAATACAGTAGTTGCATGGTAAGAAATGGACAAGAAAAAACACAGCTCAATCAAAACCATCTAACCTATAGCGCTAGACACACCCACTCCTTTCCACACGCCCACTACTTTCCTTTAGACACACCCACTCCTTTCCAGACGCCCACTACTTTCCTTTAGACACACCCACTCCTTTCCAGACACCTACTACTTTCCTTTAGACACACCCACTCCTTTCCACACGCCCACTACTTTCCTTTAGACACACCCACTCCTTTCCACACGCCCACTACTTTCCTTTAGACACACACATTTAGTTTGTAAATGATGTCTGAGTGTTGGAGTGTGCCCCTGGCAATCCATAAATACAATTTAAAAAAGAAAATGGTGTCGTCTGGTTTACATAATATAAGGAATTTGAAACGATTTCTGCATTTACTTTTGATAGTGAAGTATATTTTAGCAATTACATTTACTTTTTGATACTTAAGTATGTTTAAAACCAAATACTTTTAGACTTTTACTCAAGTAGTATTTTACTGGGTGACTTTCACTTTTACTTGAGTCATTTTCTATTAAGGTATCTTTACTTTTACTCAAGTATGACAATTGGGTGCTTTTTCTACCACTGACAATGCCACAGATGTCTCAAGTTTTGAGGGCGCATGCAACTGGCATGCTGACTGCAGGAATGTCCACCAGAGCTGTTGCCAGATAATTTAATGGTAATTTCTCTACCATAAGCCGCCTCCAACTTTGTTTTAGAGAATTTGGCAGTATGCCCAACCACCCTCACAACTGCAGACCATGTGTATGGTGGTGTGTGGGCGTGTGGTTTGCTGATGTCAATGTCGTGAACAGAGTACCCCATGTTAGTGTCAGGGTTATGGTATGGGCAGGCATAAGCTACGGAGAAGGAACAAAATTGCATTTTATCAATGGAAAATGTAATGCACAGTGATACCATGACAAGATCCTGAGGCCCATTGTCCTGCCGACATCACGTCATGTTTCAGCATGATAATGCATTGCCCAATGTCGCAAGGATCTGTACACAATTCCAGGAAGCTGAAAATGTCCCAGTTCTTCCATGTCCTGCATACTCACAAGACATGTCAACCATTGAGCATGTTTGGGAGGGCTGGATCGACGTGTACCACAGCTTGTTCCAGTTCCCACCAATATACAGCAACTTCGCACAACTACTGAAGAGGAATGGGACAACATTCCACAATCAACAGATTGATCAACTCTATGCAAAGTAGAAGTGTCCCGGAGGAGGAGGAGGCAGCGGCAGATATTATCCGTTTTCATGTAATGGGGTAGGGCCCAGTGATGCCAACTTAGCAATTTTGTTGCCAGATTTAGCAACTTTTCAGACTACCCTGACAACTATTTTTTCAAACAGCACCTAGCAACAAATGTAGCTACTTTAAAAAACTTATTTGGAACTTTTTAGCAACTTTTGAAAAGTGACTCAAACACTAAAAATGCACACATTTTACCTCTAAATGACACTAAAACGATTTTCTCTTCTGTCACACACTCAGTCACAACACACATGGCTGGCTGCAAAAGTGCATTGTGAGTGACGTCAGCAGCAGGCGCTCAGCTCGTGCACAGGCAGCAGCAGGCCAGCCAAGCAGCACAACAACCTGGAGAGAGCTGGAGAGAGATGCCTAGCGCACACATCATTATTTGAGTTAAATTGCTTGTTCAATAAGATAGCATATATACCTTGTTATTAGCTTGTACCTATAATTGTTGATCAGTTAGGTAGCATGTTTACTAACTACCAATACACTACTAGTTAATAAGAAAATAAATCAAATGTAATTGTTCAATAATGTGTAATGTGTAATTGTTCAATAATTCAATGTGTTGTGTTTATAAATAAAAATATCTGATCATATAAATGTTATGTGTTTATATTACTTTTACAAATACAAATATGTGATAATAAACAAACAAATCTAAACTAACAAATGTCAAATCATATTTGTCGCCGAGATGGCCAGTCAATTTGATTAACGTTATTGTGTATTCTATGTAATGATGCAGTTTTACGTTATTACGTAATGACTTCATCACGCAAAGACATCACAACGTTTTGAGCAACTTTTAGCAACAAATCGACCTGCCTCTAGCAACTTGTCCTGACAATGAGTTGGCAACACTGGTAGGGCCGTCCCAAGGATCCCGAAATGCACGGACCGTTGCACCGTTGTAGTGGGGAAACAGGAAGTTCCGGCAGGCGCGCCCATTCCACGTTCTTCACAATAAAGAAAGCGCCAGAACTGTGCAGTCAAGAAGATAACCTTTGTGTCCGTTTCTATTTATTACTACAGGTATGTAATAGCACGATTAAACTTTCCAATGTCGAAAGAACATGTCATACCATGCTAGTTAACACATCCGTTAATGTATTATCACGTTTGGTAAAGGTTTGATGTGTTATTTTTGTGTCAAACCGAGTAAGTGAAAGAACGTGATAAAAACTATTTTACAAGTCACATAGTGTTGATGATCACAAGTTTACTGGAGAACGGAGACCAAGTAGAGACATTCGGACAAGGTGGATAATTGTATAATATAAGGCAGTTTATTCAGAGGTAAAGATATCTGTAAATAGCGTGCACGGACCCGTTCGTCAACCTCGTAGGGAGATATCTGAGAGAGCGAGCCCCTAAACATTGTGTGCTGACATTTTATACAATAAAATAAAGTAGGTTGATTCTAGTAGTTCTGATCTTCTGATTGGTCCTGATGAGTTGGGTCGAGGTCACCTCCATTGCATTGGCTCTGAGTCGGGTTCTCTGTCTTCAGATGTTCAGCCTAAGAGAAGGGGGTTTTTGTGTGTGTGTGTGCTTAACAATGATGATGTGTGTGTGTGTGTGTGTGTGTGTGTGTGTGTGTGTGTGTGTGTGTGTGTGTGTGTGTATGTGTGTGTGTGCTTAACAATGATGATGTGTGTGTGTGTGTGCGTGTGTGTATGTATGTGTGTGTGTGTGTGTGTGTGTGTGTGTGTGTGTGTGTGTGTGTGTGTGTGTATGTGTGTGTGTGTGTGGGGGTGTGTGTGAGTATGTCCTCAGAGCAAGAACTCGTGAGTTGGAAGGACTGAGAGACCTATGGCGTGGGTGTTGTTCTTAGCCACCTGCTGATAAGGCCGACAAGATAGAAGTCTTTTGTCCATTGTATCAAATACAAAGGCCCAACACAAGATGGGTCATGCACAAGATTTTAGTCAGACCAAGCTATAACATTATATATTTACTACGACAAATCCCTCTCTTCACGTCTCCCCAGAGACGTGACCAAGTAACAGTAAAGAAGGAAAACTTAAGACGTGACACAAGCTAACAGTGTAATTGGCAAAATAGGGAAAACTTTATCAGAAGATAAAGTTTTGATTCCCCCCTCTTCACGTCTCACAAGAGACGTGACATAAAGATTAAATGCTGCAATTTGGCAAAATAGGGAAAACTTTATCAGAAGATAAAGTTTTAATTCCCCCTCTTCACGTCTCACAAGAGACGTGACACAAGCTTAATAGTGCAATTGGCAAAATAGGGAAAACTTTATCAGAAGATAAAGTTTTACATTCCCCCTCTTCACGTATCACAAGAGACGTGACAAAAAGCTTAGATGCTATTCATCATCCAGATATCCTTGGTCAGCATCGTCAATAGCAAGCAAAGGAAACATCTGACCGTTATCTGCAGGATGCGGATCAATAGCGGTGGTTATAATCCTGGTTGTCAGCGTCCGTATGCATGGAATGCAACAGCATCCACAAAGCACTAGAATTGCAGCAAAAACAGAGATGGATACAAGTATAGAAGAAACAAGCGTTTTATATTTACCAAACGCATCCATCCAAGAGTCCCACATTGAAGTATCCACCCCTGAGTGGCTCTTCATTTTGCCATTAAGAGTTCGTAACCCTTCCAGGGCAATTATCGAACTGCCATCTGTGGCTGTATTGTTGGGAATAAAGGTACAACATTGTTCACCAAACATAGCACATACTCCTCCTTTTTCAGCCAGGAGCATGTCGACAGCAATACGATTTTGGAAAGCCATGAGAGAGGTTGCAGCCAACTGGCCATGCACCGCCTCAAAACCTTGTTGTGTCCAATTGCCTAATTTTTAACATTAATGTATGCAGTTAATTCTATCGACGTTTTTATTAATAGTACAACAGTCAGCACCCAAAAGGACGAGCCCCCAAAAACTGTACTCCATGTACCCATGTTCAAGGACAGTTTCACAGACAACAAAGAGAGAGTGTTCTTATCTGCCTGTTATGTGAAACAATCCATATCAGTACAGTGCTCCTCATTAATGCATTCCTTCCAAGCTATTCATCACATACAGATCCAAAAATAAAACCCAACAATTTTATGGTGTCACTCTAAACAGAGTATAATCACCCTTAAGAATAACAGGATATGGAAATTAAATCACAACATTTAATGTTAATAGAAAATAAAAATAATAATTTTAACCCTCTATTCCTCCCCTACACCTAACATGTACTGAGTTGGCTACCAGCCACCCAGGAATCCTTTACCTTCACATCAGGAAGAATAAACAATCACAGTGGTTAGTAAAAACGTAAGGTAATAAATGAGCAAGAACTGAAAATAAATGTGTGTATGTATTTTACTAGGCAAAACATGGATCATCCAGCTTGGTCTCAGAGTCAGTAGCAGAGTCACCTGCATCATCCTGGGCCGGTAACAACAGCATCATACCTGACGCCTGCACCACTCCTACCACTGACCTCCTGAGACAGGGGACGATGCAAGCAGCACAACACATTAACAGCAAAAACACAATTACTAGGGTCAGAAATCCAGTAACCACCATAGAAGAGTACTCACCAAACCAGTCACTCAGCCAGGAAATAAGGCAACATCCACAAAGAACAAGTATACCCATAGAGGCCATAACTTCACCCAGAATAGTCACAACAATAGTTTTCCATTTACCAAATATGTTATCAAACCAACCGTTTATGGAGCTATCAATACCAGAGTTCTCAACCAGTTCGTTCGCCAGCGTGGTGATGGTCACTCAAGCGCTTTGGTCACAGGCCCATCCGGTGCTATATTGTTGGAGATGAAAGTACAACACATATATCCAAACAGAACACAAACCCCGTCCCGCTCAGCCAAAAGCATATCTAAAGCTATTCTATTCTGCCATGTCATTAAGCTAGTTGCCGCTGTCTGCTCAGCTAATCCCTTTATTGCATCCACGAGTGTGGTTTATAAATATTTTGCTGGTTATATTAAATATAATTTATCCAATCTACATTTTTATTAATTGTTGACCACCAGAAAATACTTGATTCAAACTCAGCTGCGATCTGATTGTGGATCCCATCAATATATATCCTTTCATCAAAGGATCCCGGGAGGAGGTCCTACTTTCTATGTGACAACTCACCAATCTCTGACACGTTTGATTGTTTGCGTATGTAGGTGAGTTCACAATCAGTTATCACCACACATCCATCAGATGTCAGCACGGGCCTGGTTTTGGCTCCTATAATCCTCTTGCTGCAACAAAGAGGAGAGATTTAGTCATGGTCTCTTTAGGTGTGACATTCTCTGTGTGGGAGCAGGAGCTAAGATGCCCTACCCTGTATCCTATCCTTACTAGTCCAAGAAAAACAATAATAAGAATCCCCTGTGACTTCAAACTGAGGCAACCCAGGTCGGGATGACTTTGTTATCGGGGGAAACAGATAGTGCAAGTTACCATAAGACTCTTTCACCACATTCCCAGGTGGCTTGCATGGAGGAAAAACCTGACAGAGAGTTAAAGCCTGTCAAGGGGAACGGAGTAGTTGTTATCCCTGGTTTGGCTGTCCTACAGGCAAAACAGTCCTCTTTAGACATATTTTTTTTTTTTTTTTTTTTTTTTGCCGTATACTGAATCCATTCCAACCACAGGTTAAGATTTCTATACCCCGTTTCCACCTGTACTACTTCCTCCAGGTCTATAGTTTTGCACTATCTTTATCACAGCCCCGGTCTCACTACCTCCCTCAGAGAGGTTTACTCTAGAATTTCCCCTTTCCCTACGTCTAGCTGTCTCCTATGCCTTTTCAACTTGTGTTAGGTTAACTACCACTTCTGGCTGAAACAGGAGGGTCCGTGTGTGTTAGGAATATGGCCCCCACAATCAGACAGCTACCCACCGGCCGGGAGACCTGTGAATCCCCCACCCTTGCCCTGAGAACATGTCAGATGCCAGAGGCCAACCCATTGCTTCACCTTCTATCGAACTCACACAGGGATGATCAGACAGGGTAAGGGAATCTTCGTTAAGGAGCCAACCCCCGGACCCTTGTGGTTATTGGATCTTTCTCCTAACTCTGTGTTTGTTCGTCAGGTGTAGCTGGTTTTGCCTTTTACAGTGTGTGACATGCACCCAGATGGATCTCTCAGCTATTCTGCTGGCAAAGGCAGTACTTGGTAGGGCCCCTTCCCGCCAGGCCTGATTCAGTCTCCTGGTTAGATAGAGTGGGTCACCTTCTCCTTTAGTTCACCTGTGGGGCACAAAACCTCTGACATACAGGTGTGGTTAATAAACTATCATACATGTTTTTTTTTTTTAAGTATTTTGTCCTCTCCTTCGTATATATTTAATATTTAATCCAACCAAATATTTAATCCAACCATCCCCTCTTTGACACATGATTTGGCCATGTGTCAATATTACCACCTACCTAAACAATCACTTTAGTTAATATTGGTATTTCATTATCCAATTACCATTCCTCCACTCTCTCTTCTGTTATTTTATGGTTCAAATCAAATATATTATTACCAAATTATAATCTTCTTCACAATTTTCACAGTACTATAAATTACCCTCAACTTAGTAAAATAAACTATCTTAAAGTCCTCCTCTCATGCCTTTAGAATGTACTAGTGTGGATGATTAAAATAACACCAGAATGTTAAAACAGAGTTCAGAGGCCATTGAAATCATTTAACGAACTGTTTTAATCCCATAGTATACTAAACATTACCATTATTCTAAATATTTCATAAATGTTAGATATCCCAAGTGTTCATTAAGTCCTCATGACATTCATTCTCATAAGAAATCATATATACCCCAAACTCAGCCAAAACCTAAAAAATCCATAAAATTCACTGTGTGCACCTTTAAGACCTATAACCCTTGACCTGCTGAAAACCCTCCAAAATTGAAACAACAAGACTTTATTAACATCATACTAGGTGTGTTGTTTTCTATTTGAAAACCCCAATTAAAAACAACAACCAAACAGCCAGGTCATGAGGACTCCTGATTTCTCTCTTCCCCTTCTGCCTACAGTTTCTTAACAGGTGCCCTTTCCTTGCAGTAACTCCACGGTTCCTCACATTCTCTAGCAAAATGTCCCGTTTTGTCACAATTGCAACACTTCCACTCACTCCTGTCTCCACTATTACTATTTCCTTCTTGTCTGTCTTTGCTACCGTAACCTCTCTTCTCTCCTAGGTATTGACTAATAGTCTCACTGTCTCTAATTCAACACAAAACCCCATCATCCAATTAATTTTCATACCCATTACTGTCAATGCCAAATTAGGTTTCTCTGTTCCTGTTGAAGTGCTGAGTCAATAGTAGCCAATTCAAACACCTCACAATTTGGATCAAAGGGTTCCTTAGTCTTCCCCCCACTAGAGTCTACTATTTCTCCCTCAAGGACTAGTCACGCCTTATCTTCCTCTTTCTCACGCTCAAAGCTGGGGGATGGACTTCTCTCTCTCTTCTCCTCTCTCCTGTCTGACTTTCTCTCATGATGGATTGCATGTCTCTCTGAGACTATTACACAATTCAGTTATTTTTCCCAACATACTCTCCGTAATCGGCCCATGGCAAAAGTGTCCTATGGGCATCCCTGAAACCCACTGCCCTCTAACGGCAGCCCAAACCTTACTATTCCTGTCATGGGGTGGGTCATTCTTTCTACCGCTCTGGCCACGTCCTCTGTGTTCATGGCCTGTCTGCTAAATGGCATATTATTATTATTACTGTATACATCTAAGGTTGCTTGGGCCCCTTTCATTCCCCGCCAATAGATTAGGTATGGCTGTCAGTGGGTACTGGCCCCTCAACTCTCTCTCTCTCTCTCACTGCTTATTTCTCCTTTACACACCTTATGTATCTGTTTAAGCATGGATTCGAGTTTATCTCCGTCCAGACGTCCTCAAAACCATACCTCTCCCTCCACCTGGTTATATAATGGAGATTTCTTCTATCCCTGGATTCCATTTTAATTACATCAAGCATTTCTCGTCCCCAGTAAATTCTGGGACCTCTTGTGAGGATTTGCCCCCCCATGGTTGGTACTGTTAAAAATCCCTTAGCCACCTCTTCTATATTATAAGTCAATTTAACAAGTAATTCTAAATAGCTTCACACAACACGGGGCGGCAGGTAGCTTAGTGGTTAAGAGCATTGTGCCAGTAACCGAAAGGTCGCTGGTTCTAATCCCCGAGCTGACTAGGTGAAAAATGTGCCCTTGAGCAAGGCACTTAACCCTAATTGTTCCTGTAAGTCGCTCTGGATAAGAGCGTCTGCTAAATGACTCAAATGTAATGTAAAAGAATAACACCTCATAAGGAGTGCCCAGCAGGAGTCCAATTCCTATCAGAAAACATACATACAAACATTCAGACACTCCCAATCTCTCCCAGGGGGGAAAAAGTTCTTCTTCACCCTGAGTGAGATTGTTGTTCCATAAGGGTTTCTTCATTGTGTTGTCAGGATTGGTTCTCGCTGCTCAAATCAGCCCTGACTTCTGTCAGTGATCTAGAAGGAGTGGGGGGCTGGTGTGCAATGAGTTAGATGGTGTCAGTGTGCGCCTAATTTACCTCTGACCTGGACTGAGTGTGAAGTAACCTCCTTCACTTCGTACGGTCCAGTCCACCTGGGTTCCAGCCACTTTCTCTTGTGGACTTTAACCCTCACCCAGCCTCCCACGTTTACCTTCAGTGTCAGCGTACTTCCCGACAGCTCCCCCTCCTGGGCCTTCTGCGCCTGAGAAGAGAGTGCTGCAGAAAATTCCGTCAATTTCTTCACATAATCAGTCATTTCTATCTGTTGTACATCAAGGGCGGGCATATGACCTCCCTCCCTTGGTGGACCTGGCATTACTCTCCCTGTCATTCGTTGTTCTATGTATTCATTGAATTTGGGTATGGTTATGTTTGGTCCTGCCATCTTGCTTTCTCTATCTTGGATGTATTATTGGTATCAAATACAGACTTATCTCATGTATGACACCCTCGCATATAAAGAGGCTAATTTATATAATTTGTAATGCAATTATTATCATAAGAATCAGAATTCCAGTCACATATACCAATGCAGTAATCTCTACACACAGCACACACCACGCTTTAGTTATCTCACGCTTGTTCTAGAATCATGCACAACTTCAATATCAGTCTCCCCAGTCCCCGGTTCCTGAAACCCTAGGTCAAATTCACTCAATTCCACAGATTGGTGTTCGGTCTCATAAGTCTCACTATAACTTCCCATCATCCATTACACGTTATAATACATAAAAACACAGACACGTTAAAATATAAACACAGCAAAACAAAACTGCCAATTAGAATACAATACCTTAAAAAATTTAGGTTACCAGAGCGTCCTAAAAACATAGTCTCAGTTCAACTGCCACCCTTCACACAACCTTATACTTATGTGAAGTCACAGAAGCAACTGGATCCCTATCAAAGGATTTTCTTTAGACAACTCAATCACTAGGAAAGACTTAATCTCAGCTTAATTGTACCTTTCACACAACCATTTATATGGAACGCTTTAAGTGTGAAATCACAGAGATAACTGGCATCCCCGGGAATTTAATACCTCTGGTCAATTTTCGGTGATTCTCCCCCACCTAATGTCTAGAACTCTGCCACAGTTAAACTTCTACCTCCTCGCAACCTATAGGGTAGGACCTCCCCCTAATAGGATTTATGCAAAAGGTCTCAGTTCAAACTGGGTCCCTTTAGGAATCTAGTTGTGGGTCAAATCTTATCCACCAATGCGTCAATCCGTAGTTCGACACATTCTGGATACGTTTATCTTTATTCCTTATTCCTTATTCCTTATTCCTTAATTCCTTAGTATAAAACACAGTACCAGATATCTCATGTATGCCTTAATTCGTTTAGGATGGAAATTATTTAACAAGTATTCATACTCACGCTCAGTACTACTGATCATAATTTGGTATTGGTCTATAATACAATATGCAAGATTTCGTTTTAACAGGCTCTGCATACCTTTTTAGAAGAGCGCGCTCTGATCAGGTTTCCTGAGCCAAGACGAATAGTTGATTTCTCCAGGATTTTCAGGTCACTCTTCCGTCTGTTTTTAGATCGATGATTTGCCTTTTCCTCTCGCACCAACTTTTAGATCGAATTAAAAACCATTCGGCACCACTCCCGCTCTATCCTGTATTTTTTGATCTAGATATTCATTAAACTTGAGTTTTGGGACGGTAGTGGTTGCCATGGTTATACAGTTGTTTTTTTTTTTAGACTATCTTGGTGCACTTAGCCCGTCACTGGCCGAAACCAGCAATGTATTCTTGGCGCTGACTCAGACTTATCTCTGATGTCCCACCCTCGTACACAAAGAATTTTTCAATACTTTATTATTAGGAATTATTTTGCAAAAGGTATTATTGTTTTTCAATTATTCGAATTATTATATATTTTCCCAAAAGGTATCAGAACCGCCCCTTTGGAACAATACATTTAACAAACTCAAGCGCTCCCAAAATAATTATCAATTTAATTTTAGGAATTATTTGGCAAAAGTTATTATTGTTTTTCAAGTATTCGAGTTATTATATATTTTCCCAAAAGGTATCAGAATCGCCCTTTTGGAACAATATATTAACAAACTCGAGCGCTTCCAAAATAATTATCAATCTAATTCTAGGAATTATTGAAATACCAACACCTCAAGAGGGAAAAAGTTCAAGTCAGCTTTTAGCGCAGCGGCTACATAACAGGCAAAATAGGACTCGGTGGTCCTCTTAAAAGTTATCAACTAGTTAGTCTCATGAAACGGCCAATCTTACACAACATTCAGGTTATCATTTCAACAATTACATTTTTCATTACATATCAGCATCAACACACGAATTCAGTTTAAGTTCCTCACAGTACATATAGTTGAGTGCCACGTCAACCAATTGCCCGACTATCTGAACTTGTATTTTTTTTATTATTATTTTTTGATTCTCCTCAAGGAGACTCCCAGTCGTTTAAACCATTCAACTGGCGTCTAGTCGGGAGAACCTTTTCTGGACTTGGATTCTCACGGAATTAACTCAACCCGACTATCTGAATCTTTTTATCAAGTCACCAGATCCTTCTCTTGTGGATCAAATAAAAGGGTCCATCGCTTGTGAACCAAAAACTGTAATAGGCTTCTCACTAGAAAGCCGCAATTCAACAGGAAATAAAAGTCGGTCCTTCTCTTGTGAACCACTGTAACTAGACTTCTTCTCTTAGAGTCACATTTCAACAGTAAAAACCTAAGATTTCAGATATCAACAGCAAAAAATAAAAGGGTCCATTTCTAGTGAACCAAACCTCTGTAAATAGACTCCTCACTAGAGAATCACATTTCAACAGAAAATAAAAGTCGGTCCTTCTCTTGTGAACCACTGTAACTAGACTCCTCTCTTAGAGAGTCACATTTCAACAGTAAAAACCTAAAGAATTCAGATATCTTTACATATGTGCCTTTTGAGTCATAATAGATATGTTATAAACTTAACAGTAATCCATACTCACGCCCAGTACTACTGATCATATAATTTGGTTTATCCTACAATACAATATGCAGATTTTGTTTTAACAGGTTCTGCTTACCTTTGTATTGACGTCGGTTTAGATCAGTTTCCTGAGGCGAGCTGGATTCCCGGCTGCTCCTGCGGACAGGTCACCCGTCCTTTCAGATCCGTCTCTTACTTGTCTCCTGTCTCTATCAACTTTTATGGACCGAATTCAGAGTTAGAAAACCATCCTCTGCTACCAAGTTTGTTGATAATACAAGTTTACTGGAGAACGGAGACCAAGTAGAGACTTTCGGACAAGGTGGATAATTGTATAATATAAGGCAGTTTATTCAGAGGTAAAGATATCTGAAATCGCGTGCACGGACCCGTTCGTCAACCTCGTAGGGAGATATCTGAGAGAGCGAGCCCCTAAACATTGTGTGCTGACATTTTATACAATAAAATAAAGTAGGTTGATTCTAGGAGTTCTGATCTTCTGATTGGTCCTGATGAGTTGGGCGAGGTCCCCTCCAGGTTAGCATCACTGTTGCATTGGCTCTGAGTCGGGTTCTCCGTCTTCAGATGTTCAGCCTAGAGAAGGGATTTTGTGTGTGCGTGTGTTATCAGTAATAATGTGTGTGTGTGTAATAATGTGTGTGTGTGTGTGTGTGTGTTTTGTGTTTGTGTGTGTCATGGGAAAATGTTCAGCCGAAAGAGGGGATTTTGTGTGTGCGTGTGTTATCAGTAATAATGTGTGTGTGTGTAATAATGTGTGTGTGTGTGTGTGTCCTCAGAGCAATAACTCGTGAGTTGGGAGGACTGAGAGACCTATGGCGTGGGTGTTGTCCATAGCCACCTGCTGATGAGGCCGACAAGATAGAAGTCTTTGTGCATTGTATTAAATACAAAAGGCCCAACACAAGATGGGTCATGCACAAGATTTTAGTGAGACCAAGCTATAACATTATATATTTATATATTATATTTACTACGACAATAAGCTACGGAGAAGGAACAAAATTTCATTTTATCAATGGCAAATTGAATTCACATAGTTACCATCCTGAGGCCCATTGTCCTGCCGACATCACGTCATGTTTCAGCATGATAATGCAGGGCCCAATGTCGCAAGGATCTGTACACAATTCCTGGAGGCTGAAAATTTCCCAGTTCTTCCATGTCCTGCATACTCACCAGACATGTCACCCATTGAGCATGTTTGGGAGGGCTGGATCGACGTGTACCACAGCTTGTTCCAGTTCCCGTCAATATACAGCAACTTCACAGGCCACAATCAACAGATTGATCAACTCTATGCAAAGTAGAAGTGTCCCGGAGGAGGAGGCAGCGGCAGATACCCTGTTCTCATGTAATGGGGTAGGGCCCAGTGATGCCAACTTAGCTATTTTGTTGCTAGATTTAGCAACTTTTCAGACTACCCTGGCAACTTTTTTTTCAAACAGCACCTAGCAACAAATTTAGCTACTTTTAAAAACTTATTTGGAAATTTTAGCAACTTTTGAAAATTGACTCAAACACTAAAATGCACACAATTTCTCTCAAAATGACACTAAAACGATTTTCTCTGTCACACACTCAGTCACAACACACGTGCCTGGCTGCAAAAGTGCATTGTGAGTGACGTCAGCAGCAGGCGCTCAGCTCGTGCACAGGCAGCAGCAGGCCAGCCAAGCAGCACAACAACCTGGAGAGAGCTGGAGAGAGATGCCTAGCGCACACATCATTATTTGAGTTAAGTTGCTTGTTCAATAAGATAGCATATATACCTTGTTATTAGCTTGTACCTATAATTGTTGATCAGTTAGGTAGCATGTTTACTAACTACCAATACACTACTAGTTAATAAGAAAATAAATCAAATGTAATTGTTCAATAATTCAATGTGTAACTAAAAATATCTGATCATATAAAATGTTATGTGTTTATGTTACTTTTGCAAATACAAATATGTGATAATAAACAAACAATAAACAAATCTAAACTAACTAATGTCAAATCATATTTGTCGCCGAGATGGCCAGTCAATTTGATTAAGGTTATTGTTTATTCTACGTAATGACTGGTAGGGCCGTCCCAGGGATCCCGGAATGCACGGACTGTTGCACTGTGGTGGTGGGGGAACAGGAAGTTCCGGCAGGCGCGCCCATGCCACGTTCTTCAGAATAAAAAAAGCGCCAGAACTGTGCAGTCAAGAAGATAACCTTTTGTGTCCGTTTCTATTTATTACTAGAGGTATGTCATACCACGTTTAAACTTTCTAATGTCGAAAGAACATGTCATACCATGTTAGGTATCACATCCGTTGAGGTATTATCACGTTTGGTAAAGGTTTGATGTGTTATTTTTGTGTCAAACCGATTGAGTGAAAGAACGTGGTAAAAACTATTTTACAAGTCACATAGCTAGAGATGTTGGGTTTGTCTGAGTGAATGTACATTATTTTCTCATGTTAGTTCAATAAATAATCAATTTATTTTAGATTTCTGAGTTCGTTTAGCATATTATTGGTTTTGTGTAAAATTCCCAAGCTGGTAAAATGGCGGCTACTCTCGGTCAGCGTCAACAGACTTCAGTGAGGACAGTGCGGGTGCATCAGATAGAGACAATTTCACGGTCGGACTACTGTTTTGAAGCTGAATGTGATGATTATCAGTTTTCTACATGTGTACTAATTTTCAGACATATTCTGTTGTTATCAATAAATGTTGCTATGGTGTGAACAGGAAATACAATTGGTTTTTGATTGAAGTAATACAGTGAAGACAAGGTTATTAAGGAAATTAGTACATAGTGCTGCCTAAAACTGTAACCTGTACTAAATAGCTTTTATCATTTATGCATTTACAGTACCGGTCAAAAGTTTAACTTAAATTAACACCCAAAATGAGTATTAGCACCTATTTCAGTCCAAGTCAAGCACTGAATGAGATAATTGAACAAGAAAAAAGTGAACATATTTTAGAGAATAAAGAAAGTGCCAGAACTGTCAAGACAATAACTTTTGTGTCTGTTTCTCTTTATTACTACTGGCCGATTCAGATAAGTCTGAGGCCGGTAACATCAACAGTGAGGACAAAACCCAGCCTGCCTCACTCCTTCCACACTGAGTCCAAACCTACAGTCACTCGGTCCTGATTGTGACAGTTGAGCCCAGTTTACTGCAGGATCCAGAGATGGCATCAGTGAAGCTGGAAGACTGCAGTCAAACACTGGAGCTGAATGTCAACATTAAAGATGAAGAAGAGGAGGAGAAGATTGGGAAATCTGTTTGTCACGGTAAGAGTGGGTTCTAGATAACTAAGTTTGTTGGACATGATTTGGAAAAGCACACACCTGTCTATATACAATGCATTCGGAAAGTATTCAGACCCCTGGACTTTTTCGACATTTTGTTACGTTTCAGCCTTATTGTAAAATTGATTAAATTGTTTTTTTCCCTCATCAATCTACACAAAATACCCCATAATGACAAAGCAAAAACTGGTTTTTATCAGTTGTTGCAAAAACAACAACAACTGAACAATTACATTCACATAAGTATTCAGACCCTTTACTCAGTACTTTGTTTAAGCACCTTTGGCAGTGATTACAGCCAAAGTCTTAATGTGTATGACGCTTGTAATAAATGCTATTTTTATAAATAGCTTATTACTATACATTGCTATAACTAATTCCTTTTTCAAGACAAGTTTTGTCAAGAAACTCAAAGGCACATATATTTTGAATAAAACATGTCCTGCATTTCACAAGATGCACATAATGCTGACTACACACACACACCCAGAGACAGAAGGCTGATACCAACCCTGCATAGACATTGACAAAACATGAAACACCTAATCACAGGATCTAATGGTCATTGCTGATTATAGACCACAACATCTTGTGACTCTTGCCACAGATGCACTGACACACATAGATTTACTCAAGACAAGATAACTAAACGCACACACCAAATCTCCTACTTTGCTGAAACATTCGGAACAAAGAGCCTGAGCTACAGCGCGTAGATCTCCTAGACCCAATCACAGAGGACGACGCTCGAGCAGCATGGACCAACCAGAAGACCAGATCTGCCAGACTCAACCTACTTTACTAACTGTATAAAACACATGTGCACTGTGTTTTCGGGGCTCTTTCTGGAGGTTCCCTAGAGCTGAAAGAACGAGACCGTGCACGTTTTGTACCAGATATCTTTACTCTGAATAAACTGCCGCTTGTCATACAATTTACCACCTAGTCTGAATCGATCCTTGACCGGCTCACCCTTCTCCATATCCCGTTATCAACACGCTACAAGCTTGGCACACCTGTATTTGGGGAGTTTCTCCCATTCCTCTCAGCAGATCCTCTCAAGCTCTGTCAGGTTGGATGGGGCGCGTCACTGCACAGCTATTTTCAGGTCTCCAGAGATGTTCGATTGGGTTTAAGTCCCGGCTCTGGCTGGGCCACTCAAGGACATTCAGAGACTTGTCCCGAAGCCACTCATGCGTTGTCTTGGCTGTGTGCTTAGGGTCGTTGTCCTGTTGGAAGGTGAACCTTCGCCCCGGTCTTGAGGTCCTGAGCGCACTGGAACAGGTTATCATCAAGGATCTCTCTGTACTGTACTCTGTACTCTGAAGGTTCTCACATTTCCATAGAGGAACTCTGGAGCTCTGTCAGAGTGACCATCATGTTCTTGGTCACCTATATAGACAGTTGTGTAACTTTCCAAATCAGCTCCAATCAATTGAATTTACCACAGTTGGACTCCAATTAAGTTTTAGAAACATCTCAAGGATGATCAATGGAAACAGGATCCACCTGAGCTCAATTTCGAGTCTCATAGCAAAGGGTGTGAATACTTATGTAAACAAGGTATTTCTGCTGTTTTATTTTTAATACATTTGCAAAAATGTCTAAGAACCTGTTTTCACTTTGTCATTATGAGGTATTGTGTGTAGATTGATGAGGATTTTTTTTATTTAATCAATTTCAGAATAAGGCTGTAACGTAACAAATTGTAGAAAAAGTAAAGGGGTCTGAGTACTTTCCTAATGCACTGTACATATCCAAAAGTGGACCTAGAAGTTTGTCCTTAAATATCTATTGGGAGCCCATCTGGACCTTCTGCCTAACCTCCCTTCATATTGAAAATAGCATCAGATATTTCAACACCATCCAATTCCTTTTCCAGATCCAATTTAGTGTCTTCTGAAGTAGAGGGAAAATCAAGACCTGACTAGTTCAGTTCTCAGGAGATTCAGAGTTGTAAAGTGTGTTGTAGTAGGAAGCAAATGTTTGGTTTATTTCTACAGGATCCATTGATAATTGTCCTTGTAAATTATGAATTCCATTAAAGGCTGAATTTTACTACTTAATGTGCCAGGCCAGCAATTTACCAGGTTTTTCACCTTGATCATAGGACTGTTTCAGCCTAGTTAAGCTGTTTGCAGCCTTTGAGGTGGGAAGTTCTTCATACTGAGCTTTAAGACCAAATCATTCCTTGTTTACTTCTACTGAGTTATCCAAAAAAGCTTCCCTCTCCAATTCTCTCATTTTGCTATCCGTCTCTCATTTTCTGATTTTTTAGATTTGAAACTGGTAAAATCTATAATTTGCCCCCAAATATGTGCTTTGAAAGCCTCCCATCTGGTACTCGCTGATGTTTGGTCAGTGTTCAATGTCAAATAAACATCCAAATGCACTCCAACGTAATGTAAGAAGTCTGGGTCCTGTAACCATCTGGGATGCAAACGCCATCTAGAGGATCCTTTTACTAGTTTTGTATCCCTATAGAATAATGACACAAGGGAATGGTCATTCAAAACAATAGTATCATATCCACTTCCTGCTACATTGGGAAGCAATGAGCAAGAAACTAAAAAGTAGTCTACATGAGAATATGATTTAAATGTGAACATGAATTCTCCCTTTTACTCGGGTTCTGAGTCCTCCAAGGTTCACATAGATTTAAGTCCTTAATGAAATGCTGTAATTTCTTTCTACTCTGCGAGTGGGAAGTGTCTAAACCAGAGGAGCGATCTAGATGAAGATCAAGAGTGCAATTAAAGTCCCCTGCCATTAGGACCTTACCAGGAATGGAGGCTATCAATAGAAATACAGTGGGGGAAAAATTATTTAGTCAGCCACAAAGTGTGCAAGTTCTCCCACTTAAAAAGATGAGAGAGGCCTGTAATTTTCATCATAGGTACACATCAACTATGACAGACAAAATGAGGAAAGAAAATCACATTGTAGGATTTTTAATGAATTTATTTGCAAATTATGGTGGAAAATAAGTATTTGGTCAATAACAAAAGTTTCTCAATACTTTGTTATATACCCTTTGTTGGCAATGACACAGGTCAAACGTTTTCTGTAAGTCTTCACAAGGTTTTCATGCACTGTTGCTGCTATTTTGGCCCATTCCTCCATGCAGATCTCCTCTAGAGCAGTGATGTTTTGGGGCTGTCGCTGGGCAACACAGACTTTCAACTCCCTCCAAAGAGTTTCTATGGGGTTGAGATCTGGAGACTGGCTAGGCCACTCCAGACCTTGAAATGCTTCTTACGAAGCCACTCCTTTGTTGCCCGGGCGGTGTGTTTGGGATCATTGTCATGCTGAAAGACCCAGCCACGTTTCATCTTCAATGCCCTTGCTGATGGAAGGAGGTTTTCACAAAAAATCTCACGATACATGGCCCCATTCATTCTTTCCTTTACACGGATCAGTCGTCCTGGTCCCTTTGCAGAAAAACAGCCCCAAAGCATGATGTTTCCACCCCCATGCTTCACAGTAGGTATGGTGTTCTTTGGATGCAACTCAGCATTCTTTGTCCTCGGGGTGAGATCTTGCGTGGAGCCCCAGATCGAGGGGGATTATCAGTGGTCTTGTATGTCTTCCATTTCCTAATAATTGCTCCCACAGTTGATTTCTTCAAACCAAGCTGCTTACCTATTGCATATTCAGTCTTCCCAGTCTGGTGCAGGTCTACAATTTAGTTTCTGCTGTCCTTTGACAGCTCTTTGGTCTTGGCCATAGTGGAGTTTGGAGTGTGACTGTTTGAGGTTGTGGACAGGTGTCTTTTATACTGATAACAAGTTCAAACAGGTGCCAATAATGCAGGTAACGAGTGGAGGACGGAGGAGCCTCTTAAAGAAGAAGTTACAGGTCTGTGAGAGCCAGAAATCTTGCTTGTTTGTAGGTGACCAAATACTTATTTTCCACCATAATTTGCAAATAAATTCATTAAAAATCCTACAATGTGATTTTCAGGATTTTTTTTTTCTCCATTTGTCTGTCATAGTTGACATGTACCTATGATGAAAATTACAGGCCTCTCTCATCTTTTTTAAGTGGGAGAACTTGCACAATTGGTGGCTGACTTAATACTTTTTTCCCCACTGTACATTCTCAAAGAATTTGGGATTATCATCATTAGGACCATAAACATTAACCAGATTAATATGCTCATTCAAAAGAGTTTCATGTATCAAAATGTATCTACCAGCTCTATCAGTTATAATAGTATCCACTTGAAACGGAACAGATTAGTGAATTAAAACCATAACACCCTGAGAATGAGAGGAGAAACAGGATGCTATTACTTGCCCTTGTCATCTCCTGCATACTTTAAGTAGCTCATCCTTCAACAAGTGAGTTTCTTGTAGGAACACAATAGATACAAACTCCACGGACATTCCACTAAGTAAATTTAAGTTTTGCATTTGAAGTCATTTAACCAAAGATGTAAACATGGAATAAGCTATAGCATAAAGGCATATCTAAAATATGTTTAGTAACCACAAGGACCGCAGGAATATTTTGTAGTGAGGAAAATGTGTAAAGATCTGTTGGAAGAAACAAACATAAATCTATCCTAACAACACAGGGTCTTTTGCTAGTAGCCTATATAGTATCCTAAATATCACAACAAAAGGCCTCTCTAGCAAGATGATATGTGAAATATCACGTAGTATTTGTTTGAAAAGTACCAAAGAATAGCTCCACCTAAAACAGTAACGCTAGTTAGTGAAGCCTGAGACTAACGTTAACGTTACAGTATGGACCGTCCAAAATAGTGGTAGATGATCCACAACACAGGGTCTGTTGCTAGTAGCTACCAAGTAACAATATGGCCCATACGTATAGCGTTAACGTAGTATACCATGATACGTTTATAAACCAGAAAAAGTATCAAAGATCAGAAATGAACAGCCTACGTGAGAAAAAGAGATCATTGAATATGAGCTACGTTAGCCAAAGGCCCTTTGCATATGATGTTAGGCATGCACCTGAGTGTCAATCATTCTAGTCCAAGGACATGATCGAAAGGCCTCCATCATTCTTAAATGGAGAAGCCGGTGGTCACTCTGACAGAGCTCCAGAGTTCTGTGGCGATAGGAGAACCTTCCAGAAGGACAACCATCTCTGCAGAACTCCACCAATCAGGCCTTTATGGTAGAGTGGCTAGACGGAAGCCACTCCTCATGAAAAGGCCGGCTGGGAGTTTGCCAAAAGACAACTAAAGGACTCTCAGACCATGAGAAACAAGATTCTCTGGTCTGATGAAACCAAAATTGAACTCTTTGGCCTGAATGCCAAGCGTCACGTCTGGAGGAATCCAGGCACCATCCCAACGGTGAAGCATGGTGGTGGCAGCATCATGCTGTGGGGATGTTTTTTAGTGGCAGGGACTGGGAGACTAGTCAGGATCGAGGGAAAGATTAACGGAGCAAAGTACAGAGAGAAATGAAAATAGCTGTGCGGCGACACTACCCATCTTACCTGACAAGCTTGAGAGGATCTGCAGAGAAACTCCCCAAATACAGGTATGCCAAGCTTGTAGCGTCATACCCAAGAAGAATTGAAGCTGTAATCACTGCCAAAGGAGCTTCAACAAAGTACTGAGTAAAGTCTGAATACATTTTTTTATTTATTATTATTATTATTTTTGCAAAAATGGTGTCATAAAACGTAGCGGTCAATCAGGGAAATGGTTCCAATCATTTTTCCTTTTTATTCATTTTAGAAACACTTAGAATAATGGCTGTGTTTCGTGTAGGCTTACCCTGGCGTGACTATTAGCAATATTCGGCTCTATTTCCTCTCAGATTATAAAACTCTAATTATCATCAAAGTAGACATCATGCAAAACAACATCACTGCAAGCTCCTGCACGTCATCTCTAGCTGTAACCTTTGATAACAGGTATTGTGTCAATTTAAAACTACTTAACTGTGGTGGCAGGTGCAGTGATGACCGCTGAGAAGGTAGCCCCATACACTACCCACCACTGTGACCTGTACGCTCTTGTTGGCTGGTCCTCACTACATGTTCGTCGCCAAACCCACTGGCTCCAGGCCATCTATAAATCACTGCTAGGCAAATCCCCGCCTTATCTTAGCTCATTGGTCACCATAGCAGCACCCACCCGTAGTCTGCGCTCCAGCAGGTATATCTCACTGGTCATTCCCAAAGCCAACACCTCCTTTGGCCGCCATTCCTTCCAGTTCTCTGCTGCCAATGACTGGAACGAATTGCAAAAATCTCTGAAGCTGGAGACTCTTATCTCCCTCAATAACTTTAAGCATCAGTTTTCAGAGCACCTTACCGATCACTGCACCTGTACACAGCCCATCTGAAATTAGCCCACCCAACTACCTCATCCCTATATTGTTATTTATTTTGCTCTTTTGCACCCCAGTATCTCTATTTGCACATCATCTCTTGCACATCTAGCATTCCTTACTTACTTACTTACTTTATTGTCCCCATGGGGAAATTTTGTTGCAGTGTCATGTACACATTTAAAGTGGTGTTAAATACAAAACAAGATTGACAATACAACTTTCAATAACAGTCACGCACCAATAAAAGTAAGAAATAAGAAATAAAACATTTAAAACATTTAAAACAAAGACTAGCCTGCTGGCCTTACGGGGTCAATGGGAACATTTGCCCGAGCTATTTAAGAGGGATATCACACCTGGCACAAATGATTGTCTCGTTCTATTTTTCCTGCTGAGGGGTGCCCTATACCTGCGCCCAGAGGGGAGTAATTCAAAGTCCAGGTACAGGGGGTGACTTGGGTCTAAAATGATTTTGTGAGCTTTACGGAGGGCCCTGACCTTAAAGATCTCATCCAGGCCTGTCTGTTTGACTCCAAGTACCTTACTTGCTGTGGTAATAATCCTTCTCAGCATGTTTCTCTGACTGACAGTGGCATTGCCAAACCAACAAACAATACAAAAAGTTAAAATACTCTCAATAAAGGATTTGTAAAACAGAGTCAATATAGTACAGTCTATATTAAAGGAACTTAACTTTTTTAGAAAGTACAGTCTCTGTTGGCTCTTTTTGTAGATCTGGTGTGTACATTTACTCCACTGAAGCTTACTGTCCAAAAAGACACCCAGATATTTATATTCCTCTACAATTTCTATATTCTGGCCTCTGATAGATGTTGCAGAGGTAGGTGTTGTACGCTTCCTGAAGTCTATGCACATCTCTTTGGTCTTGTTAGTATTGAGGACCAAGTGTGATTCCTCACACCACTCTACAAAGTCATCTAGGACCGGGCCATGATGTTCCTCGTCATCATGCAACAGGCTGATCAAGGCAGTGTCATCAGCGAATTTAACGAGGTGTCTGTCAGTATGGGAACTAGTACAACTATTAGTGTACAAGATGTACAGAAGTGGGGACAAAACACATCCCTGAGGAGAGCCTGTGTTGGTATTGCGTATATCCGACACATGGGGACCTATTTTGACTCGCTGTGAGCGTTGGCTCAGGAAGTCCAACAGCCACAAAACCAGCCCCCGTCTAAGGAAAAGTCCCGAATGAGTCTCTGTGCCAGAATGTAAGGCTGGATTGTGTTGAAGGCAGAAGTGTTAATACTATTGTCCAGTGTTAATACTATTGTAATTATTCTGCACTATAGCCTATTTATTGCCTTACCTCCATAACTTGCTACATTTGCACACACTGTATATATATTTTCTGTTGTATTTCTGACTTTATGTTTTTTTTACCCATATGTAACTCTGTGTTGTTTTTATTGCACTACTTGCTTTATCTTGGCCAGGTCGCAGTTGTAAATGAGAACCTGTTCTCAACTGGCTTACCTGGTTAAATAAAGGTGAAATAAAAAAAAAATAAAAAAATAAAGGAGCTGAGTGTAGAGGGAAGCAGTGTGTTGAGGGAGGTTATCGTTTAGTGTATAAAGAGGGATACTTCCTCCAGTAGCTCAGAGATGGAACCTGGCGAGAGTGAGGATGAATTACCTGCAGTGAGGAACTCCGAGTTCGGGCCTCGTTCCAAGGATGATAAGGATGATTCTGGCCCAGTGGGAGTGAGATTTGTAGAGAGAATGGATACATATGTGGTGTCAGGTTAGGTGGAGAAGAGGTTGGGGACTGTTGAGTTGGTGAACGTAACTGAGTGGACTCGTCATGATTTATTGTTTCTCCTCTGTCCAGAGGGAGCGGGTGCTGCGGATTACGTGATTAGAGACAGGAATTGTGACTTGAATTGCTGTCCGGAACAGGGTGGCATTGAAAGGAGTGATAACGGGGTTAGGTCTAAGTGTTGAGGATGAGCAGTTGAAATGGAAGATTCCAGGTGTCTGTGACACCCTCCGTTTGGTGAGACGTAGATCCGGTGTAGAGCGTGGGGAAACAGAGAATACATTGTCTGTCATGTTGGATTTTGATGCATAGTCTCTGCCAGATAAGGTCAAGGTAGGAAGTGTCAGTTATCCCGTGAGCGATTCTGTTCCATAAATACTACAGTGTTTTAGGGGTGAAGTTTATGGGCCTGTTGCAGCAGTGTGTAGGCGTGAGATGCCTAGATGTGACAAGTCTGCAGGAGGGCATGAGATGAAGAAATGTGTGGTATCGGTGGAGAAAGTTCTGTGTGTTAGTTGTGGGGGGTGCTAACGGGCTGGAGATCTGAGGTGTCAGGTGAGAGAAAGGCAGATTGAGGTTGCCAGGGTTACAGTAGTACAGAAAGTGTTGTATGCAGAAGCAGTGAAGAGAGTGGTAGAGGAAGATGGGTACAGGGTGAGGGATCTTGAGAGGATTCCTGTGAGTAGGCAGAGACCAAGAGAGAGTGATGGGAAGAATATGTGCTTCAGTAAGGTGGGCTTTTTAGCATTTAAAGCAATGGTTGTCAATTGTACTGGAGAAATTGATCAAAAAGTCCCAGAAAATAGAGGCTGTGGTGGCAGCGGCAGAGAAGTACTTGGGATTGCGAGGATTTACTGCAGAACAGCTGCAGGGGGTGTTGAGTGGTAGTGGTCTGGTGTAGGACTAGATAGGGTTAAATAGTGGAATGGGGTGGTTGGTTTTTGTAGTGGAAAATCGCCACGAAGGGACTCAAAGTCAAACTTAAATGAATCATTATTTTTTATCAGCAAGCTGGAGAGGTTCCAACAAACTTAAAAGTACCATAGTACATGTCGGGCGGGAGCTCTGCCGGGGCAGTCCCGTTAGTTGTCCTATATACTGCTTACACAGACAAGTTATATTTGCATGATTTAGCTTATTAATAATTAATTCATCATTAACATTTAGTTCCTGCATGTGACCGACCAATACCTCACAAGGCTTATTCTCTCCAAGCTGAGACCTTGAAACTGAGATATCCCTTTTGGTTCCCAGAACAATGTTCTGGGCATACTGCCAATTGGTCTGAGGAAGTCAGTCATCTGCACGAACCAAGAACATTTACCCTCAAATTTTTTAGAGCAGGCTAATACTGCAATTTTGTATTAATTACTGTATCAATGAATTTAATGTATATAGGCTCTGAATGGCCTCACACACCAGTACAGTAGGTGGCGGTGTATGCACCTAAAAGTTGAATGTGCTCCGCCAACCAAATCCCGAAGAAGAAGGATGCAAATGCACGTCACTTGACCCGTATGGAGAATGGAAAAGGAGTAGCGTTCATCTTTATTATTGATGTTTGATGAAGAGTATATACCACCCTATGTAAAGCTGGGATATATAATATACCCCATAAGAGACTTTGTGTAAAACCTGATGTAATGCAAGAAATGTAAAAAGTCTGGCCACATGTCAAGTGTTTGCAGACGGAAGGAATATGTTATTGAAGAGCATGTGAATGTAAAATGTTGTAACTGTGGTGGGGGTCATATTCCTGAATTCCCAGAGTGCCCTGTTAGGGTGAAAGAGGTTGAGGTGTCAAGGATCAGGGCTGTACAGCAAATCTCCTATGTGGAGGCGGTGAAGAGAGTTATAGGGGCAAGAGGCCACAGTTCTGAAGAAGATATGGCGGTAGATGCACTGCAATCAGTTGCAAATGTTGTACGTCAATCAAGCGATCTGGATACACTAATTTTGAAGGTGGATTTTTTTAGTATTTACAGCCACAGTTATTAATTGTACTGCACAAGAAGTCCAAGAAGCTGGACATCATTATATCTGCAGCTGAGAAGTTTTTGGGCCTCCAAGACTTCACGGCAGAAGCCCTGCAAGGACTACTGTTGCCAGAAAATGTTCCGCTACAGACAACTAACACAATTGCATTTTATCGATGGCAGTTTGAATGCACAGAGATGCCATGACAAGATCCTGAGGCCCATTGTTCTGCCATTCATCCACCTCCATCACCTTGTGTTTCAGCATGATAATGCACAGCCCCATGTCGCAAGGATCTGTACACAATTGAACATGCTGAAAATGTCCCAATTCTTCCATGGCCTGTATACTCACGAGACATGTCACCCTTTGAGCATGTTTGGGATGGTTTGGATCGACGTCTACCACAGCTTCTTCCAGTTCCCACCAATATCCAGGAATTTTGCACAGCCATTGAAGAGGAGTGGGACAACATTCCATAATCAACAGCCTGATTTAACTTTATGCAAAAGAGAAGTGTCCCGGAGGAGGCAGCGGCAGCTAGCCACTTCTCCAGTGCTTCATTTGTAAATTGGGCGGTGCCGGAACCAAAAGTGAGTCCGAGAGGGAGGGGGGTGACCTGGGGGGCTCTGAGGTACCAGAACGGATAAAAACAAACAACCTTTATAACAAAGCATTGCATGCATTATCATGGCTTTCGCGTACGGGCATAGAGCAGTGGTGTGGAGCCGCTTGCAGAAGTTACACACATGGAGTACATTTTTTGTAGCCTAGAGTCCGGGGGAAAATGTGTTATTTTTATAAATGGATTTCATGCAATTCTACATCATTTTACATGACTGGAGACTTTCGCAGAATCTTTTTAATACCTCACAAATGACCAAAATGACAGGCTACTTTGACACTGAGAATCTGAGCTCAATAAAAACGACCTTGTCTTGAATCCATCAATAACCGAGGCCCCTAAGTGTGCAGAGAAACACATTGTACAATATGAGGAGGAAGATATAGTCCTAAAAAAGCTTTCCAGTTTCACTGACTCACCCAATGATGTGCAGCTCACTCACCGGCCAAAAGCTGATCTCTCTCTTGCTTTACTTTTTTAAACAATGCTGTTCGCTCAATAGGCCTATTTGGAAGTTGTTAACTTAGTAACATACAGACATTAGTATTTTATTTTCAGCAGGATCCATTTGCTTTACAACCTGTGTTTTCCAGCGATTGAATTATAAATATTTGCGAAAGGCCTGTTTTGGCTGCATGCTGTTAACTGACAGATTTGCCACACGTTAGGCATGCCTTGTTTTTTTTAGGGGGCATGACAATTACAGAGGTATCTAAATGTAATTTCTCTGATTGCTGTTATTAGGATTTTTACATTGCAAACAGTGGAAAATATTTTTCATGCCACAAGAGGTAGGCTACCTGATCCTGGCAAATGGGTTCCCGGAACGAACGACTACAAAACTGAGAGGTACCGGAGGATCCTGCTCAAATTAAGCACCGCCCTTCTCATATAATGGGATAGGGCCATCCCAAGGATCCCTGAACGCACCAAATATTTTTTTATAACTAAACCAAGATAGACCACAGCTGGTCGTTTCCAATGGGAACAGATGAGTCATAGTGGGCAGAGCCAAGCACGTGCAAGCGAGATCCTATTGGCGTGTTCTAGCAAACATCTGCATATTTCTGTTAGGGATTGCCTCCTCTGTGAAGTGCTCGTGTGCAATAACTCAATTCGCCGTTGCGTTCCTTCTAAATAACGTGATTTAAAAAAATATTTGCAACAGGTAAGTCCACAAAACTTAGTCCACTCTGTGCATAACAGATTTTAGTTTTGGGAACAGAACTGTATTAAGATCAGATGTTTCATCGATTAGAACATTTGCAGAATATCGGCCAAAATCCATCTCCTTCCATCTTCTCCCACTGCCGGCCAGTGGGCTTCCTCTCACTACCATATTTGGTAGTGAGTGGAAACGCCAACCGGATGCTTCACAATTATACATCCAGTGAAATATCTGTCTCATTGTTCTATCTGTGGCTGCTCTATGGTAGTGGGGGAACAGGAAGTTCCGGGAAGGCACGGACCATTCCTCAGTATAAAGAAAGCTAATTTTTAGTTTATATAATTCCGAGCTAATTCCATCCAACAGTTGCCAACCATTATTGAGTGTCACTCCTCGCCACATATAGGATCACCCTATACGGTATCGTGTTGCACCCTAGTCAGGATATTCCATCACGTACTCCTTCTAAGATTAGCACCAGTGGCCCCCCAGCTATCTTGGCCCGCATACCTTCTGGCACCCACCAGTGACAGAAATAAATACATGGAATGTATGTCATCCTCCAAATCCTTATGCAGCTCTCAATATTCCAAACATTAACTAATACTTTATAAAAGACGTAATATCAGTATGTAATAGCACGTTTAAACGTTCTAATATCGAAAGAACATGTCATACCATGCTAGGTAACAAATCCGTTAAGGTATTATCACGTTTGGTAAAGGTTTGATGTGTTATTTTATGTCAAACTGAGTAAACCTGGTAACTATTTTACAAGTCACATGGCTAGATACTTTGGGTTTGTCTGAATGGATATACATAATTTCCTCAAAGTGATTTCATAAAGAATCCATTTATTTTAGATTTCCGAGTTTGTTTAGCATTTTTGGTTTTGTGTCAAATTAACGAGCTGGTAAAATGGCGCCACCCACTATAATCTACAATGTAGAAAATAGTAAAAATAAAGAATTTGGGAAAATCTGCTATAGGTTAAGTACCGGCACCTCAAATATCTAGTGCTTGAGCTCATGTTCCTCTTATAGAATATTAGCTCAACAGTATTGTGGAGCTCCTGCTAAATATAAACAGTACCGGCACCTATTTCAGTCCAAGTCAAGCACTGAATTAGATGATTTAACAAGAAGAAATATCAAATATTTTTAGAGATTAAAGAAAGTGCCAGAACTGTCAAGACAATAACTTTTTGTGTCTGTTTCTCAATTTTACTACAGGACGACTAGAATTAAATCTGAGGCCGGTAACATCAACAGTGAGGACAAACCCAGCCTGCCTCTCTCCTTCCACACTGAGTCCAAACCTACAGTCATTGGGTCCTGATTGTGACAGTGGAGCCCAGTTTGCTATGCAGGATCCAGAGATGGCATCAGTGAAGCTGGAAGACTGCCGTCAAACACTGGAGCTGAATGTCAACATTAAAGATGAAGAAGAGGAGGAGAAGATTGGGAAATCTGTTTCTCATGGTAAGAGCAGGTTCTATCTATCTAAGTTTGTGTTATTAATTCCAACTTATCACTGTGCATGAAAAGTTGCAGTAGAACTGTTTCATGATGAACTGTTTCAATGAGAAGGTAGATATTATTTCATGCTACTGACACTTACATGGTTTGACACCAGTATTGCCAGCATTTGTTTTATTCACTGGGCTATCTGGAGTGATCAGAGAGTAGACTAAAGAAGTGAAGTAGACAAACTGCCAAATTTTTAAAGTTCTATTAAATGAGTCTGTGTAGTTACTAACCCTTGTGATAGTGAGTGGAGGATGATATGGCTTCTATATCTGCATTGCTTGCTCTTTGGGGTTTTAGGCTGGGTTTCTATAAAGCACTTTGTGACAACTTCTGATGTAAAAGGGCTTCATAAAATATATTTGATTGACATGTATATCACACCAACTGACTGGTTCTTCTGATGTTGTTCACACAGGAGACCATGTTGAGACATTCTCTACATCCAGCGAGCAACAGCAGGAAGATCACAGAGCTAAGAGGTCTCACCACTGCCCACATTGTGAGGAGATTTTCCCAATTCTATCAAAGTTAAAAATACACCTTAAAATACACACAGGAGAGAATCTGTATTTCTGCACTGACTGTGGGAAGAGTTTCACAACATCAAAGGCTATGACAGTTCATCAGAGAGTGCACACTGGAGAGAAGCCTTACTCCTGCTCTGACTGTGGAAATAGTTTCTCTCGACTGGGCGACCTAAAAATACATAAACGTATACACACAGGAGAGAAGCCTTACTCCTGCTCTAATTGTGTAAAGTGCTTCAAAACATCAACTGAGCTAAGAATTCATCAGAGAACACACACAGGAGAGAAGCCTTACTCCTGCTCTGACTGTGGGGAAAGTTTCTCTCATCAGAACAACTTAAAACGACATGAACGTATACACACAGGAGAAAAGCCTTACTCCTGCTTTGACTGTGGGGCAGGTTTCTCTCAACCTGCAATTAAAACAACATCAACGTAACAACAAAAAGCCTTACTCCTGCTCGACTGTGTAAATTAAACATCAGGATTAAAGGAAAACACAGGAGAGAAGCCTTACTCCTGCTCTGACTGTGGGGGCAAGTTTCTCTCAACTGGGCACATTAAAAAAACATGAACGTATACATACAGGAGAAAAGCCTTACTCCTGCTCTGACTGTGGGGCAAGTTTCTCTCAACTGGGCACATTAAAACAACATGAACGTAATCATACAGGAGAGAAGCCTTACTCCTGCTCTGACTGTGTAAAGTGCTTCAAAACATCAACTGAGCTAAAAGGTCATCAGAGAACACACACAGGAGAGAAGCCTTACTCCTGCTCAGATTGTGGAAAGCGTTTCTTTCAAATGGGCTCCTTAAAAACACATGAACGTATACATACAGGAGAGAAGCCTTACTCCTGCCCTGACTGTGGAAAGTGTTTCTCTCAAATGGGCAACTTAAAAACACATGAACGTATACATACAGGAGAGAAGGCTTACTCCTGCTCTGAGTGTGTAAAATGCTTCACAACATCAACTGAGCTAAAACTTCATCAGAGAACACACACAGGAGAGAAGCCTTACTCCTGCTCTGATTGTGTAAAATGCTTTACAACATCAACTAAGCTAAAAGTTCATCAGAGAACACACACAGGAGAGAAGCCTTACTCCTGCTCTGATTGTGTAAAATGCTTTACAACATCAACTGAGCTAAAAGTTCATCAGAGAACACACACAGGAGAGAAGCCTTACTCCTGCTATGATTGTGTAAAATGCTTTACAACATCAACTGAGCTAAAAGTTCATCAGAGAACACACACAGGAGAGAAGCCTTACTCCTGCTCAGACTGTGGAAAGAGTTTCTCTCGACTGGGCAACTTAAAAAGACACCAAGGTAAACACACAGGAGAGAAGCCTTACCTCTGATCTTAATGTCGCAAGAGTTTATCCTGATTTGGGCAATGTAAAAAACACACCAACGAATACACACTGGAGAGAAGCCTCATCACTGCACTGACTGTGAGACGAGATTTTACAGATTGGGCCATTTTAAAACGACACCAATGTATAAAGGTGAAATCCTCATCAGTTCTCTCAGACCAGCTAAGATTAGTCACTCCACTTAATTCTCATCTCATAAAATAATTGGCAACGTTGAATTGGATCAAATGAAGAAAGCGTAGGACACTAGTGTAATCCTATTGTTTCTCACTGTGAGAGAACTGTGCAGAGGAAAGGGAGCGTTATAGAATGTTAGCATCTCTTTACTTTACTGATCAGTGTTCACCTGGTCAGTTTTGGTGTGTTTTGTTAGCTTAGGGTTGAATATCCTCTTTTGAGGCGTCTCACAATGGAGTCTGATGGTTGACTGGGTGGTACTGATTCCTTCTGTGTTTTCTGTGGGAATGAGCTGTTAGACACAACATACACTGTGTGTACAAAACATTATGGACACCAGCTATTTCCATGACATTGACTGAACGCTATGATCCTTAATGATGTAGTTTTTGTGTATTTATTATAGATCCCCATTAGCTTTCAGCAAGAAACTGCAGTTGCAGTGGGCTATGGAATGAAAACACTGGACACTGGAGAATTTGAAAAGCATTGCCTGATTTGATGAGTTTTGTACTGATGGGAGGACTAGGGTATGGGGAAAAAACATGAGCACATGCATCCATGCTGTGTGTCAGTGTTTCAGGCTGGTGGTGATGGTGTGTTTTCATGGCACCTATTGGTTCTCTTGATAAAAGTGCAGCAACTTTTGAATGCCACAGGATATCTAAACATCATTGCCAATCAGTTGCATCTCTTCATGGCAGCAGTGTATCCATCTGTAAATGAATGAGGAAAATGTGGAATTGGAATTGGAATTTGGGTTACTTTGTGAATTGACTATAATTGAAATGGAATTGACTGTGACATTTGCTAACCCTTGTGATAGTGAGTGGGGGATGATATTGCTAATCATTTTCAAAGGGAAGCTGGTTTTGAAGTTTCTGTCCTATATTTCAGAGATTAAGAAAGATAAGTAAAACATATATATATATATATATATATATATATATATATATAGAGAGAGAGAGAGAGAGAGAGAGAGAGAAATTAACACTTTTTTTGGGCACTAAGTACTTCAATATTTACTTCCACAAATGTTTTAAACTGGTACCTGCTACCTTCAGAGACTTGTAGGCGTCCTAGAGCGAAACAACAGACATGAACTTCTTGGTGAGTCTCACCTTTCGATGTGTAGGCCAAACTTCTCGGACGCTACAGATAGAAGTCTCCTGGTCTGACAAACAACACTGTAGTTCTTCCACCGCAGATGAGGAAAGCCGACCTCAGAGGATGTGGTGGATTGAGACGCAGCCCATGCAAAAAATACATCTCTAGCTTAAACAGACAGATTTTGATGGGGATTGTTATTATGATGCTAATTTGATTTCCACAGGGGTGCTCTAGGGTTTCTTAAAGCACATCAACGTATAAATAAAGAAGAGATGCCGGTAACACTTCCTTTTATGGGGTCCTTATTACAGTGTAATTACATGTGGAACTACACTGTAAACAAGTATTGTAGTTAACTGTAATGACACATAGTTACAATGTAATAACATGTACCTGGTAGTAATTGTGGTCTGTGATTCCGATTTATTAACAACTGTGACAAAGGTTGGGATCCCTTGTGGATGCTCTGGGTGTCTGAGATATTATAGCCTATGCTCAATAGGCTCTAATTAATATTTGCCAGCAATATACTCCCCTGCATCACACTGCTAGCTAGCCTCTGAAGCTAAGCAGGGTTGGTCCTGGTCGGTCCCTGGATGGGAGACCAGATGCTGCTGGAAGTGGTGTTGAAGGGCCAGCAGGAAGCACTCTTTCCTCTGGTCAAAATTGGACCACTGCCTTAGACCACTGCGCCACTCAGGAGTCATGAAACACTTACCTTGGAAACTAGTTATAGATATATACTATACGTCTACCCCACATTACACTTAGTTTTTACACCCTGGCGTAGCAAAAGCTATTACTTACAACCAGGTGGTGACACAGGTTTACGCCTGGCTTAGAACATATTCTACGTTGTAACTAACCTTACGTGTAGGGGTATGTTCAACTGATGCAACCTGCTCCATGAGCCACCCAACCAAGCATACATGGCAATATAAACGGGAGTGGAGGGACAGTCAAATATTATTTTACCAGTTGATGAAAAGATGGAAATTCTTTACTACTCCCATAATATTTTGTCAGGCCGGTCTCCTCTCTTAATGGCATTTCTTGGCCAGTAGCAATACAGGACCTGCAGGATATGAGGCACTGTTTAAAGTGAACTATTTATCCATCTCTTTGCCTAAAAAGGGTAAACCATTTAACTGATCAACTCACCCCATCTCTCTTCTCCACCCACTGCTCTGGTACAACTTCAACATTGTTCTCTTTTACTAAATGTACAACATAATAATGCTGTATGCCCTGTGCAGAAAAACAAAACACCAATTCCACACTGTTCAGTCTCTTGATTTACCAGCCAAGATAGTTTGCATAACTAATACAGCTTGTGAACTTGGCTGTAGCTAAATGGGGCTTGCTACAGGTGTGCAAGATGGTAAGCACAACACGAGTGCCATGGTCCTCCTCAAGTATAATAGCTTGCTTAACAAGACTGCTCTTTGCAATGAGATGCATTTGTGTGCTCCTCGTAGTGGTGCGGAAAGTCCAATACAGTCTTGAGTCACAGGGATTATGTGGATGAAGGTCATGCTTAGGCTAAGAAACTATAGAGGGAAAAAAATGGCTACAGTTTACACTTTTTGAGTTATTTAATTAAATGTTTTTTTTTAGAAAAGGGGCGTTTTTTTAAGTCGCAGGGTAAGTGCCCCCCTTGGGGCAGAAATCTTTCTGATTGAGAGGGGGTCAAATACTTATTTCCCTCATTAAAATGCAAATCAATTTATAACATTTTTGACATGCGTTTTTCTGGATTTTTGTTGTTGTTATTCTGTCTCTCACTGTTCAAATAAACCTACCATTAAAATTATAGACTGATCATGTCTTTGTCAGTGGGCAAACGTACAAAACCAGCAGGGGAGCAAATACTTTTCCCCCTCACTGTATACCTTGTTATTAGCTTGTACCTATAATTGTTGATCAGTCAGGTAGCATGTTAACTAACTACCAATACACTGCTTGAAACTATAATTGTTCAGAATGTGTAAGTTTACTAGTTAATAAGAAAATAAATAAAATGTAATTGTTCAATAATGTGTAATGTGTAATTGTTCAATAATTCAATGTGTTGTGTTTAAAAATATCTGATCATATAAATGTGTTGCGTTTCAAATTACTTTTACAAATAAAAATATGTGATAATAAACAAACAAATCTAAACTAACAAATGTCAAATAATATTTGTAGGCAAGATGGCCAGTCAATTTGAATAACGTTATTGTGTATTCTACGTAATGACGCAATTTGATGTTATAAGGTCATTTAGCAACTTTTAGCAACACATTGACCTGCCTCTAACAACTTCCCCTGAAAATTAGTTGGCAACCCTGCAGGGGAGTTGCTCTTTCAACTTTCAAATTTCTCTTAGACTTTCCAACATAATAATAGCCACATGGGCACATCAGGAAATATACCACACATTTAGTTTTACAGGAAATTCTACCAATGACATACATTTTATTTCCAGTATGAGGGTGAAGAAAGAAATCCCCCTTGGTCATCACATTACAGTTCTCACAATGATTTGAGGGGAGGGTGGATAGGAAATGCTGAGGGGGAACATATTCATCTGCTCTTACTACATTTACATTTACATTTTAGTCATTTACTAGGCTGTCCTTTATGTTTCTAGCATGTTTAAAAGAGAATCAAGAGATATTCTGAAAAGGCCGGCCCACAGAGGGATCCCAGTCCTAAATAGAAGTCAGAGATCAAACTCCTGGTTCTCCCCTGTTCCTTCCACACGCCCTCCCATTGTACTGTATGTATGAACACATTTTGAACAATGGCTGCCTAAAATGCTGTGGTGCTTACAAACACAATAGGAAAGGTTGTGGTAGACGTGGGCCATCACAGGTGAGTTCACAGCTCTTTTACTCTGAGCATTCATATCAATGACTCACCCTCAGATGGACCATCAATGCCAGAGTTCTACAATACTGTTTCCATAATCAACTGGGCATTTCAACAGTCTGTCCCTCAATATAGTCCTGGGCATATATTGTTTATCTTACTATTGTTATAACTGCTAACTTTTTAGCATTTGTGGCACAAATCCATTGCAAGTCAATGGAACGTATACAGTCACAGTGAAAGTCTACACACCCCTTTACATTTTGCAAGCTTAAATCTTAATAGAGATTCAATATAGTGTTTATCCTGCCGACCTACAAAAACTATTCCACATTCTCAGTGTAAGAAAATTGTAGAAGGCCTTCACTAGTGCTGTCTGTGTGATATAGCAGATAATCAAGGTCTTCACTAGTGCTGTCTGTGTGATATAGCAGATAATCAAGGCCTTCACTAGTGCTGTCTGTGTGATAGAGCAGATAATTCAGGGTCCCTGGTTGGGTTTATTGTACTTCAGAACTCATGCTCTCTCCCTCTAAAAGTCTCTCAGACTTGAATAAAAATGTGTTCTTCCCCCTGTCCCCAAGTGTGTCTGCTTGGCCATGGAACTCCAGAGCAGCACATCAAAAAACATGCCACCCTGATGCCAGCAGGCCGTTCCCTGAGGAAGGATGCAACGGTCAAGGCTTTCAATGGCCACATTTGGGGGATGACTAAATGCAAAATAACTTTTTCATAGCATGTTGGTCTTCACATTTTTACCATGGTAACTTAAACAACATGCAGACTTTATCAACCAAGACAACACTTAGAGCTTATAATTCAAAAGTTCAGAAATCAAGTCTCATGTCCAGGGTGAATAACACTTTTATTCATGTATATCAGACATGACATGCGTCAACTAAAAAAATACACTGAATGTACAAAACATTAGGAACACCTGCTCTTTCCATGACAGACTGACTGGGTGAATGATATGATGCCTTATTGATGTCACCTGTTAAATCCACTTTATATCAGTGTAGATGAAGGGGAAGAGACAGGTTAAATAAGGATTTTTAAGCCTTGAGACAATTGAGACATGGGTTGTGCATGTGTGCCATTCAGAGGGTGAACCGGCAAGAAAATATTGAAGTGCCTTTGAACAGGGTATGGCCTTTAATGTAAAACAGTGTGTGTTCGTTTGACATGTTATTGGTTTTGTGTAAAAATGTATAATCTTACGAGCTGTTAAAATGGCATCCTCCATTTTGATGTTCGTTAAAGTCCACGTAGAAGATAATGGCCCCTATCAGATATGTATGTAGTTGGTGCAGTATATTATTTTACTGTAGTAAATATACATTGGGTGGTCGGGGGTTGTCCGAGCCCTGAATGCTGATTGGCTGAAAGCCATGGTATATCAGACGTACACCACAGGTATGACTAAATATATATATATTTTTTTCTACTGTTATACATATGTTGGTAACCAGTTTATAATAGCAATTAGGCGACTGAGGCATTGCATCGTGCCTAACAGCCCTTAGCCGTGGTATATTGACCATATAACACACATCCTCGGGCCTTATTGCATAAATATTCATGAGTTCTAATTTGGAAAAGTATTTATTAGCTTACAATTGTACAATTTATGCTTCCTGCACATAACCACGAAGACGGCCGGAAAGGCCCTAAAGCAAGATCGTAAACGGTGAGCCTGCTGTAGCCTACAGTCCATGGTAAACTGGTGCGCACCAAGTTGGACTATACGTTTTAGTATTTGATTTGGAGAACCTCAAACTCAACTTTTAGAACAATATTACAGTATTATAAAAATGGATTTATGAGTTTGTAATTTGTGAATGTTTTCTGGGGGTGCTCAAGTTAATATTATATGCATTTCAAGCATTGAGAAATAGCTGCTATTTGCCCATTAACGGACTTCAGTGCAGTAGCTCTCTAAATCCCTTCTCCGTATGTAGGGTTTTCAGCCATTACATTCGTCCACATTTGGCTCTGTGTAAACTACAATTCCGATGCTCTGTTTTAACATTGAGAAACGTCAATACTCATCACTTTCACAAACATACAGTGAGGGAAAAAAGTATTTGATCCCCTGCTGATTTTGTACGTTTGCCCACTGACAAAGAAAACATTTGGTAACACACTACGCCGTGAAGGACTGAAATCCTGCAGCGCCCGCAAGGTCCCCCTGCTCAAGAAAGCACATATACAGGGCCGTCTGAAGTTTGCCAATGAACATCTGAATGATTCAGAGGAGAACTGGGTGAAAGTGTTGTGGTCAGATGAGACCAAAATGGAGCTCTTTGGCATCAACTCAACTCGCCTTGTTTGGAGGAGGAGGAATGCTGCCTATGACCCCAAGAACACCATCCCCACCGTCAAACATGGAGGTGGAAACGTTATGCTTTGGGGGTGTTTTTCTGCTAAGGGGACAACTTCACCGCATCAAAGGGACGATGGACGGGGCCATGTACCGTCAAATCTTGGGTGAGAACCTCCTTCCCTCAGCCAGGGCATTGAAAATGGGTCGTGGATGGGTATTCCAGCATGGATGAAGGTCATGCTTAGGCTAATAAGCTATAAAGGGAAATAAATTGCTACAGTTTACACTTTTAGAGTTATTTCATGAAATGTTGTTTTTAGAAAAGGGCCGTTTTTTAAGTTGCGGGGGTAACTGCAGGCGAATATATTGATCAAAGTCACCTTGTCCTAGAGAGATTTACATTGTTATCAAAAGCGTTACGCCAGGGTAAGCCTATCTACCACCCCTATGTAAAGCTGGGATATATGAGATACCCCATAAGGGAGACACTCTAAAATGTGAAGTTTTGTCACACAACACAATGCCCAGTGGTGTAAAGTACTTAAGTAAAAATACTTTAAAGTACTACTTAAGTCGTTTTTTGGGGTATCTGTACTTTACTATTTATATTTTTGACAACTTTTACTCGACTACATTCCGAAAGAAAAATATATACTTTTTACTCCATACATTTTCCCTGACACCCAAAAGTACTCGTTAAATTTTGAATGCTTAGGACAGAAAAATTGTCAAATTCACGCAATTATCAACGGAACATCCCTGGTCATCCCTACTGCCTCTGATCTGGCGGACTCACTAAACACGTTTAGTTTGTAAATGATATCTGAGTGTTGGAGTGTGCCCCTGGCTATTGTCACGCCCTGGCTCTGGGGACTCTTAAATGTTGAGCCAGGGTGTGTAGTGTCTATGTTGTATTTTCTATGTTGTTGATCTAGTTCGTGTATTTCTATGTTGGCCAGGGTGGTTCCCAATCAGAGGCAGCTGTAGCTTGTTGTCTCTGATTGGGGTCCATACTTAGCAGCCTGTTTAGCACTGTTTATTGTGGGATCTTGTTCCGTAAGGTTTGTTTTGGTGTATAACCTAGGACTTCACGTATCGTTTGGTTTGTTGTTTTGTTTGTGTGTGTTAAGTACGTTAATTAATAAAAGATGTACGCTACCACGCTGCGCCTTGGTCCGCTTCTCATAACGATCGTGACAGCTATCCATAAATACAATTTAAAATAAAAAATGGTATCATCTGGTTTACTTAAAAGGAATTTGAAATGATTAATACGTTTACTTTTACTTTTGATAGTGAAGTATATTTTAACAATTACATTTACTTTTGATAATTAAGTATATTTAAAACCAAATACTTATAGAATTTTACTCAAGTAGTATTTTACTGGGTGACTTTCAGTTTTACTTGAGTCATTTTCTATTAAGGTATCTTTACTTTTACTCAAGTATGACAATTGGGTGCTTTTTCTACCACTGACAATGCCACAGATGTCTCAAGTTTTGAGGGAGCATGCAACTGGCATGCTGACTGCTGGAATGTCCATCAGAGCTGTTGCCAGATAATTTAATGGTAATTTCTCTACCATAAGCCACCTCCAACTTTGTTTTAGAGAATTAGGCAGTATGCCCAACCACCCTCACAACTGCAGACCATGTGTATGGTGGTGTGTGGGCGAGCGGTTTGCTGATGTCAATGTCGTGAACAGAGTACCCCATGTTAGAGTCAGGGTTATGGTATGGGCAGGCATAAGCTACGGAAAAGGAACAAAATTGCATTTTATCAATGGCAAATTGAATTCACAGAGTTACCATCCTGAGGCCCATTGTCCTGCCGACATCACGTCATGTTTCAGCATGATAAGGCACGGCCCAATGTCACAAGGATCTGTACACAATTCCTGGAGGCTGAAAATATCCCAGTTCTTCCATGTCCTGCATACTCACCAGACATGTCACCCATTGAGCATGTTTGGAAGGGCTGGATCGACGTGTACCACAGCTTGTTCCAGTTCCCGTCAATATACAGCAACTTCACACAGCCACTGAAGAGGAATGGGACAACATTCCACAGGCCACAATCAACAGATTGATCAACTCTATGCAAAGTAGAAGTGTCCCGGAGGAGGAGGAGGCAGCGGCAGATACCCCGTTCTCATGTAATGGGGTAGGGCCCAGTGATGCCAACTTAGCTATTTTGTTGCTAGATTTAGCAACTTTTCAGACTACCCTGGCAACTTTTTTTTCAAACAGCACCTAGCAACAAATTTAGCTACTTTTAAAAACTTATTTGGAAATTTTAGCAACTTTTGAAAATTGACTCAAACACTAAAATGCACACAATTTCTCTCAAAATGACACTAAAACGATTTTCTCTGTCACACACTCAGTCACAACACACATGGCTGGCTGCAAAAGTGCATTGTGAGTGACGTCAGCAGCAGGCGCTCAGCTCGTGCACAGGCAGCAGCAGGCCAGCCAAGCAGCACAACAACCTGGAGAGAGCTGGAGAGAGATGCCTAGCGCACACATCATTATTTGAGTTAAGTTGCTTGTTCAATAAGATAGCATATATACCTTGTTATTAGCTTGTACCTATAATTGTTGATCAGTTAGGTAGCATGTTTACTAACTACCAATACACTCATTGGCGGCTGGTGAAAAATATTCTCGGTGGGGCTGTGCCATACTTTTTTTTTCCTGTAACCATCGCGATATATTTTAACACAAACTGCAGGACAGCAGTGCTCAGTGAAACATTCAGTAATTATTTAATGCCAATATTAAAAAGTTGAGGCATTCTTACACAAAAACATATTACACAAACCCAAGCCTTTCATTTGCATTTAAAGTGAACTTTTCACCATTGGTAGTAAACAGGCAACGCAACAGGCATGCTGTCAGAACAGAGTGGAAAGTGGACAATAACATGAAATTATTATAAAGTTTATAAGAAATCTTACACTGTATAAAAGGATGTATAATATAGAAATGGATATCAAGTGGATGAACTCAAACCTTTGACTGGAAGAATAGCATACAGTATTTTATGATCATACTAAATGTGACTAATTGTTAATGTGCTCCAGAACTGCAACAATTAATTGATACAAAACAACATATATACAGTAATATTAGCAAAGACACTATTAAGACTTTCTAGAGTACCATATATAACTGGATTTTTTATGCTAAGGTCAACTATATACAAAGAAACATGCGGCCAGAGCTGCTCTGTGTGTGTGTGTCTGTCATCTTATTTGTACAGGAATTTTGCCCGTCTGTCCTTCTGAGTGGCAAACCTCTCAATGACCCTTTGATTAAAGTCAGGAATGTCCCTGACAAGTTTCTTCTCCATGGAGAGCATGGCCAGAGGGTTCAGGCGATCCTGTGTCATGCTGTTTCTCAGGAAGGTCTTGATCCTTTTCAGTGTAGAGAAGCACCTTTCTGACTCAGCAGTTGTCATGGGTGTGGTGATGAGGATCTTGAGGAGGCTGGCAGTCTCTGTGAAAGTGCTCTGAAGGTTGTTCTCCATGAAGAACTGGTACAGGGGCACTGCACCACTACAAGCCTTGAACTCACTGTTCTCATAGATGAGGGACAGTTCGGTTTTGAGCTTGGCCTTGTTCAACATGGGGTACGCCTCCACGGTTGTTTCAAGCGCTGTATCGGGGAACTTCACACTGTGTTGTGGGAACAACTCTCCGTGCAATAGTGTTGCGCTGATGAGGTGCTGGGTGAAGGAGAACCTCTCTTTGGCATGACTCAGGATGGTATCACATACCTGTAAAAGATACATCATCAGCTTTAATTTGCAATTAAGCTATTTTGATGCAAGTGATCCTGACTGACACATGCCTATGTCCAACTCAAGTATATGATTACCAAGGTGCTGATTGTTCAGGGTTTTGGCTACATACTACCAGGCCTGAAAAAAGTTCTAGGGGGAAACACTGACAATTACATCACAACTTACCTCTATAGCCAACCTCTGTTGTTCTCCTGGTCCCAGCATCCTCCGTCACTTGATGGGCTGTTGCTGCTCGTCAGATGCGCTGTCCCCACACAAAGAGGGAATTGAGGCCCTGGGTCCAAAAAATAAAGTTTAATTTGATAACTTGCAATCAGACTTCTTAACTCACTGTAATTCCCCCTCAACACACAACCAGTGACTTTTTATATATATATATATATATATATATATATATATATAGACAGACAGACAGACAGACAGACAGACAGACAGACAGACAGACAGACAGACAGACAGACAGATAGTGTGTATATACACACAAACTATGTCTAGTAACTGCTTTTAACCTGTGATGTACATAATTAACTGATGTTATTACGTTTTAAAGCCTTTTTCTATTACATTTGTGAGAGGGATGCAACATCATTTTGTTCTGCTGTGCACTTAGCAATAAAGTTAATCTTCAATAACAACTAGGCCTCTTCTAGAAATTGACCTGGTGGACACCTGAATAATTATTACAAACTGTGTAGTACTTTCCTGCATTATTATCAACGTCTGATTGTGTCTTCTCTTTCCTTTTAAAATACTAAAACAAATATAATTGTGACGGCTCTATGATAATCACTCACTTTGATGACCAGACACATTTAGGCTTTTAAACTGTTGTAAGTGAACTATTCATCTTTCTAACAACATCTTTATCAGCCAATAGTACATATAGTTATTTACCTGATTGTTAGCATGCTGTCTGTGAACCTCTGGACAAGTGCTTTAATGAAGACAGGGTCGATGTTCCTCTTCTGCAGCTGGCTGAAAAGCATGTCCACATTTGGCATGATCTTGTGGAACAGTGCCAGGAAAAAACAGAAAGCCTCGTCTTCGAGCATCCTCACAAAGCCCCCGCCTCTCTGACAGTCGGGGCATCAAAGTTCCCAGAGTCTCTGATGGTCTGGAAACACGTTAGGAGGTCATCCCTGTACTCGTACACAGTGTTTACAGCGCGACTGTGGAAGTTCCACCGTGTTGTAGAGGCTCTGGGAGTCTATGCGCAACCACTTCGTCAAGCACGGTGGTTCGCTTGGGAGACCTGGAGAAGAAAGCAGAAAATCCTGCAAGGTCGGAAAAGAAAGTGCCGATCCTGGGGATGCGTGAAGTAGCCTGCTGCATGATGAGGTTCAGCTGATGTGCATAGCAGTGGACGTAGTGCGCATTTTCGTACACATCCACTATTTTACGCTGCACTCCGCCGGTGGCTCCCCTCATCACACTTGCTCCGTCGTAAGCCTGGGCAATAAGTTTGGCCTTTTGTCCATGTGAGAGTATGGTGCTGAGCCTCTCCAGCGGCGCTGTAGCGATGGTGTCGGCGGTTGCGTTCTCGATCAAAATGAACTCGAAAAACGCTCTTGGACGTTACTTTTAGCATCGATGTAGCGTATCACAAGCACCAACTGGCAGTGGGTGGAAACGTCAGTCGTCTCGTCAGCTTGAATGGCGATAAAATCAGCACTCTTTACTTCCTCCAGGATGTAATCCTTAAGCACTGACAGCATACAGTCCAACAGCTCGTTCTGTATCGTCTTTGACGTGCCCTTAAAAACGGTAGCTGTCTTCAGGTGCTCCTCCAGCACACTGTCGAGGGAGGCAACAAAATCCACTAAGCCCCGGAAAATGCCGGGGTTGTCCGAGGAGTCAGTCTCCTCGTGCCCACGCAAGGCCAACTCAAAAGCCCCACAGAACTTCACACAATCGATAATTTTGGATAGAATGTGCCTGTTTTTATCCACCTCCTCATTGTGTTTCCTCACCGCAATCCTGTGGCCGTCATCCAGCTGCGTAGCAATGTTCACCCTTCCTAATACAGCTAGCTTTACAGAGTTGTCCATGTGTGCCCTGGTGTTCTCATGTTTCTTTACCTTCTCTGACAGGTGCTTCATATCCCTCACTCCGGTACCTGTCCATGCTGAATCTGACCCGTCGTTTTAAAAAGCAAGCACGGAAAGCAAAATAAAGCATTAGCATCAGTGCACCCAGCTAGCCAAGCCTTCCTGGTGTACCAGCTACGGGAGAAGCCGCGCATATACTGCTTCCCTTTCTCGCTAGCCTGCTGTCTGATTGAGAGGTCAGGTTGATCTGGGCCCAGCTCTTTCACCCGAACTTTCTCTGACAAAGTTCTCCTCTCAAACGGATCTTGGAGGAGAGATTTCACCGAGTTAGGGTTGGGTCTTGGAGGAGTAACGTTTGCGCTCGCCATTGTCGTCTAGTAAAAATGGCGCCACTGGAGCCCGGTCCTTATTTTATCAGGGGCGAGCTTGGGCGATAAAATAATCGCCCTCCTTGGATTCGATTTAAGATCGCTGATTGGCTACATTTTATGTCATACATTCATATCTTAAATTAGCAATTGGCTTAACTGCTACGTAGACCCGCCTCCTCGGGGCACTTTCTGTATCGCCCAGAGCTGACGAGGCGTTTGACAGGCAGAGGAAAGGTTGCGAATATGATTTTCTATCATATCTTACACATATTACTGTGTGCATTCCATATTTCAAACACACAAATATTGACATACTGATGTTTTTATTATTATTATTTTTATTTATTTTTTATTTTATATTTTTAAATAATTTTATTTAAGGGGCGGCGCCCTAGCGCCCTCTATCGGCCAGCCGCCACTGAACACACTACTAGTTAATAAGAAAATAAATCAAATGTAATTGTTCAATAATTCAATGTGTAACTAAAAATATCTGATCATATAAAATGTTATGTGTTTATATTACTTTTGCAAATACAAATATGTGATAATAAACAAACAATAAACAAATCTAAACTAACTAATGTCAAATCATATTTGTCGCCGAGATGGCCAGTCAATTTGATTAAGGTTATTGTTTATTCTACGTAATGACTGGTAGGGCCGTCCCAGGGATCCCGGAATGCACGGACCGTTGCACTGTGGTGGTCGGGGAACAGGAAGTTCCGGCAGGCGCGCCCATGCCACGTTCTTCACAATAAAGAAAGCGCCAGAACTGTGCAGTCAAGAGGATAACCTTTTGTGTCCGTTTCTATTTATTACTAGAGGTATGTAATACCACGTTTAAACTTTCTAATGTCGAAAGAATATGTCATACCATGTTAGGTATCACATCCGTTGAGGTATTATCACGTTTGGTAAAGGTTTGATGTGTTATTTTTGTGTCAAACCGATTGAGTGAAAGAACGTGGTAAAAACTATTTTACAAGTCACATAGCTAGAGATGTTGGGTTTGTCTGAGTGGATGTACATTATTTTCTCATGTTAGTTCAATAAATAATCAATTTATTTTAGATTTCTGAGTTCGTTTAGCATATTATTGGTTTTGTGTAAAATTCCCAAGCTGGTAAAATGGCGGCTACTCTCGGTCAGCGTCAACAGACTTCAGTGAGGACAGTGCGGGTGCATCAGATAGAGACAATTTCACGGTCGGACTACTGTTTTGAAGCTGAATGTAATGATTATCAGTTTTCTACATGTGTACTAATTTTCAGACATATTCTGTTGTTATCAATAAATGTTGCTATGGTGTGAACAGGAAATACAATTGGTTTTTGATTGAAGTAATACAGTGAAGACAAGGTTATTAAGGAAATTAGACACTTAACTTAAATTAACACCCAAAATGAGTATTAGCACCTATTTCAGTCCAAGTCAAGCACTGAATGAGATAATTGAACAAGAAAAAAGTGAACATATTTTTAGAGAATAAAGAAAGTGCCAGAACTGTCAAGACAATAACTTTTGTGTCTGTTTCTCTTTATTACTACTGGCCGATTCAGATAAGTCTGAGGCCGGTAACATCAACAGTGAGGACAAAACCCAGCCTGCCTCACTCCTTCCACACTGAGTCCAAACCTACAGTCACTCGGTCCTGATTGTGACAGTTGAGCCCAGTTTACTGCAGGATCCAGAGATGGCATCAGTGAAGCTGGAAGACTGCAGTCAAACACTGGAGCTGAATGTCAACATTAAAGATGAAGAAGAGGAGGAGAAGATTGGGAAATCTGTTTGTCACGGTAAGAGTAGGTTCTAGATAACTAAGTTTGTTGGACATGATTTGGAAAGGCACACACCTGTCTATATACAGTGCATTCGGAAAGTATTCAGACCCCTGGACTTTTTCGACATTTTGTTACGTTTCAGCCTTATTGTAAAATTGATTAAATTGTTTTTTTCCCTCATCAATCTACACAAAATACCCCATAATGACAAAGCAAAAACTGGTTTTTATCAGTTGTTGCAAAAACAACAACAACTGAACAATTACATTCACATAAGTATTCAGACCCTTTACTCAGTACTTTGTTTAAGCACCTTTGGCAGTGATTACAGCCAAAGTCTTAATGTGTATGACGCTTGTAATAAATGCTATTTTTATAAATAGCTTATTACTATACATTGCTATAACTAATTCCTTTTTCAAGACAAGTTTTGTCAAGAAACTCAAAGGCACATATATTTTGCAGAAAACATGTCCTGCATTTCACAAGATGCACATAATGCTGACTACACACACACACCCAGAGACAGAAGGCTGATACCAACCCTGCATAGACATTGACAAAACATGAAACACCTAATCACAGGGTCTAATGGTCATTGCTGATTATAGACCACAACATCTCGTGACTCTTGCCACAGATGCACTGACACACATAGATTTACTCAAGACAAGATAACTAAACGCACACACCAAATCTCCTACTTTGCTGAAACATTCGGAACAAAGAGCCTGAGCTACAGCGCGTAGATCTCCTAGACCCAATCACAGAGGACGACGCTCGAGCAGCATGGACCAACCAGAAGACCAGATCTGCCAGACTCAACCTACTTTACTAACTGTATAAAACACATGTGCACTGTGTTTTCGGGGCTCTTTCTGGAGGTTCCCTATGAGCTGAAAGAACGAGACCGTGCACGTTTTGTACCAGATATCTTTACTCTGAATAAACTGCCGCTTGTCATACAATTTACCACCTAGTCTGAATCGATCCTTGACCGGCTCACCCTTCTCCATATCCCGTTATCAACACGCTACAAGCTTGGCACACCTGTATTTGGGGAGTTTCTCCCATTCCTCTCAGCAGATCCTCTCAAGCTCTGTCAGGTTGGATGGGGCGCGTCACTGCACAGCTATTTTCAGGTCTCCAGAGATGTTCGATTGGGTTTAAGTCCCGGCTCTGGCTGGGCCACTCAAGGACATTCAGAGACTTGTCCCGAAGCCACTCATGCGTTGTCTTGGCTGTGTGCTTAGGGTCGTTGTCCTGTTGGAAGGTGAACCTTCGCCCCGGTCTTGAGGTCCTGAGCGCACTGGAACAGGTTATCATCAAGGATCTCTCTGTACTGTACTCTGTACTCTGAAGGTTCTCACATTTCCATAGAGGAACTCTGGAGCTCTGTCAGAGTGACCATCATGTCCTTGGTCACCTATATAGACAGTTGTGTGACTTTCCAAATCAGCTCCAATCAATTGAATTTACCACAGTTGGACTCCAATTAAGTTTTAGAAACATCTCAAGGATGATCAATGGAAACAGGATCCACCTGAGAAAAATGTCGAGGTTCATAGTCTCATAGCAAAGGGTGTGAATACTTATGTAAACAAGGTATTTCTGCTGTTTTATTTTTAATACATTTGCAAAAATGTCTAAGAACCTGTTTTCACTTTGTCATTATGAGGTATTGTGTGTAGATTGGTGAGGAATTGTTTTATTTAATCCATTTCAGAATAAGGCTGTAACGTAACAAATTGTGGAAAATGTCAAGGGGTCTGAATACTTTCCTAATGCACTGTACATATCCAAAAGTGGACCTAGAAGTTTGTCCTTAAATATCTATTGGGAGCCCATCTGGACCTTCCGCTTTACCTCCCTTCATATTGAAAATAGCATCAGATATTTCAACACCATCCAATTCCTTTTTGTTAGAAATTGCGTAATTCAAATCTGGTATTGGAATAAGAATCAAGAGATCTTCAATCCAAGCTTAATTTATTATATGCAAAATGTATGTATGATAAGTATGAAGGTTCGTATATACGGGTCCACCGAGATACCACGCAGGGCACTCTTAGGACTAAGAATCTGTAAACAATAATTCTTCTCAAATACTCTGACAGAAAGCCTCCACCTCTTCTGTTGGCCAACCAGAGCAAAGGACTGAGTGTGGTCCAGACTCCATTTCAGCCAATCCGTTCCATTTGTTACCAGGCATAGTTGCTATGATAATAACCTGCGGAGTCAGCACCGAGAATACACAAAATCCACTGTAGCCAGGTTCAAGGACAGTTTCACAGACAACAGAGAGGCAGTGTTCGTATCTGTAAGAAATACAAGTCTTATCTGTCCTTCCCCTAACGTTCCACACATGAATCACAGCCTGTTATGTGAAACAATTTATATCAGTATAGTACAAACCTATGCTCCTCATTAATGCATTCCTTCTAAGCTATTCATCACATACAAATCCAATTATGAGAAAAATAAAACCCAACAATTCCCTCTTTTGACACCCTCTAGGGTGTCACTCATTAAAATACAATACAAACAAAAATAAACACTTTTATTAATAGACAATTTGATAATAAAAGTCCTTCAGTCCTTCCATCGACACCCAACTTGCAAACTGTTACCAGTCATCAAAGAAGTTCAAACCATCACATAAGGAAAGACAAACATTCACATGGCTAACTTGATTAATAAAGCATAAAACACAGGATTAATAGAACACAAAACACAAGATTATTAAAACTCTAGGGTGTGATTAAAGATTTTTAAAGGGAAATTTTTTGAATTCCCTCTTTTGACACCATTTATGGTGTCACTCTAAACAGAGTATAATCACCCTTAAGAATAACAGGATATGGAAATTAAATCACAACATTTAATGTTAATAAAAAATAAAAAATAATAATTGTAACCCTCTATTCCTCCACTACTCCTAACATGTACTGAGTTGGCTACCAGCCACCCAGGAATCCTTTACCTTCACATCAGGAAGAATAAACAATCACAGTGGTTAGTAAAAACATAAGGTAATAAATGAGCAAGAACTGAAAATAAATGCGTGTATGTATTTTACTAGGCAAACCATGGATCATCCAGCTTGGTCTCAGAGTCAGTAGCAGAGTCACCCGCATCATCCTGGGCCGGGTAACAACAGCATCATACCTGACGCCTGCACCGCTCCTACCACTGACCTCCTGAGACAGGGGACGATGCAAGCAGCACAACACATTAACAGCAAAAACACAATTACTAGGGTCAGAAATCCAGTAACCACCATAGAAGAGTACTCACCAAACCAGTCACTCAGCCAGGAAATAAGACAACATCCACAAAGAACAAGTATACCCATAGAAGCTATAACTTCACCCAGAATAGTCACAACAATAGTTTTCCATTTACCAAATATGTTATCAAACCAACCGTTTATGGAGCTATCAATACCAGAGTTCTCAACCAGTTCGTTCGCCAGCGTGGTGATGGTCACTCAAGCGCTTTGGTCACGGGCCCGTCCGGTGCTATATTGTTGGAGATGAAAGTACAACACATATATCCAAACAGAACACAAACCCCGTCCCGCTCAGCCAAAAGCATATCTAAAGCTATTCTATTCTGCCATGTCATTAAGCTAGTTGCCGCTGTCTGCTCAGCTAATCCCTTTATTGCATCACGAGTGTGGTTTATAAATATTTTGCTGGTTATATTAAATATAATTTATCCAATCTACATTTTTATTAATTGTTGACCATCAGAAAATACTTGATTCAAACTCAGCTGCGATCTGATTGTGGATCCCATCAATATATATCCTTTCATCAAAGGCTCCCGGGAGGAGGTCCTACTTTCTATGTGACAACTCACCAGTCTCTGACACGTTTGATTGTTTGCGTATGTAGGTGAGTTCACAATCAGTTATCACCACACATCCATCAGATGTCAGCACGGGTCTGGTTTTTGACTCCTAAAATCCTCTGGCTGCAACAAAGAGGAGAGATTAGACTAGAAAAACAATTTAGAATCCCCTGTGACTTCAAATTGAGGCAACCCAGGTCGGGACGACCCCGGTATCGGGCTTGCATGGAGGATAAACCTGACAGAGAGTCAAAGCCTGTCAAGGGGAACGGAGTAGTTGTCAACCCTGGTTTGGCTGTCCCACAGGCAAAACAGTCTTCTTTAGACATAGTTGTTGCCGTATACTGAATCCATTCCAACCACAGGTTAAGATTTCTATACCCCGTTTCCACCTGTACTACTTCCTCCAGGTCTATAGTTTTGCACTATCTTTATCACAGCCCCGGTCTCACTACCTCCCTCAGAGAGGTTTACTCTAGAATTTCCCCTTTCCCTACGTCTAGCTGTCTCCTATGCCTTTTCAACTTGTGTTAGGTTAACTACCACTTCTGGCTGAAACAGGAGGGTCCGTGTGTGTTAGGAATATGGCCCCCACAATCAGACAGCTACCTACCGTCGGGAGACCTGTGAATCCCCACCCTTGCCCTGAGAACATGTCAGATGCCAGAGGCCAACCCATTGCTTCACCTTCTACCGAACTCACACAGGGATGATCAGACAGGGTAAGGGAATCTTCGTTAAGGAGCCAACCCCCGGACCCTTGTGGTTATCGGATCTTTCTCCTAACTCTGTGTTTGTTCGTCAGGTGTAGCTGGTTTTGCCTTTTTACAGTGTGTGACATGCACCCAGATGGATCTCTCAGCTGTTCTGCTGGCAAAGGCAGTACTTGGTAGGGCCCTTCCTGCCAGGCCTGCTTCAGTCTCCTGGTTAGATAGAGTGGGTCACCTTCTCCTTTAGTTCACCTGTGGGGCACAAAACCTCTGACATACAGGTGTGGTTAATAAACTATCATACATGTTTGTTTTTTTTTGTTTGTTTTTTTTCCTCTCCTTCGTATATATTTAATATCTAATCCAACCATCCCCCTTTTTGACACATGATTTGGCCATGTGTCAATATTACCACCTACCTAAACAATCACTTTAGTTTATATTGGTAATTCATTATCCAATTGCCATTCCTCCACTCTCTCTTCTGTTATTTTATGGTTCAAATCAAATATATTATTACCAAATTATAATCTTCTTCACAATTTGCACAGTATTACAAATTACCCTCAACTTAGTAAAATAAACTATCTTAAAGTCCTCCTCTCATGCCTTTAGAATTTACTAGTGTGGATGATTAAAATAACACCAGAATGTTAAAACAGAGTTCAGAGGCCATTGAAATCATTTAACGAACTGTTTAATCCCATAGTATACTAAACATTACCATTATTCTAAATATTTCATAAATGTTAGCTATCCCAAGTGTTCATTAAATCCTCATGACATTCATTCTCATAAGAAATCATATATACCCCAAACTCAGCCAAAAGCTAAAAAAAAAAAAAAACTCCATAAAATTCACTGTGTGCTCCTCTAAGACCTATCACCCTTGACCTGCTGAAACCCCCCAAAATTGAAACAACAAGGCTTTATAAACATCATACTAGGTGTGTTGTTTTTTATTTGAAAACCCAATTTGAAAAACAACCACAAATAGCCAGGCCTTAATTTGGTAGTTCACTTTTATGACCTAAATACGGCCTAACTTCACTACTGCTCCCCCTAGCCCTTGGCAACATTCCAACGAGATGAGCTAATCTCTTTCTCCTGGTTATCCCCAGTCTTAACCCATCAATAATTGTTTGTATCAATCTAATTCCTCATTACTAATCTATAAAACCACTCAAAATTCCTCGAGTATACAATGATTATTTAATTGATTACCCTAACTCTGCTACATGTGATCTCATCTCAAATGATCCATTATCAATTATCTGTTCAACCCCCTAGGAAAATCTTTCTCCCCTTCTATTGTTCCTGTCCCCCCTGTAAATGTCATATTTGAGTTTTTAGCCAATACAATCACGGTTACATCAAATGTTCCCTCAGCTAATGGTATTTTCTTCCTAATATAACTTCCCTTAATGAGATTAAATCCCCTGCCTTCCTCTACTATCCTTATATCATTACTGGATCAATGATAATAACTGTAATAACTATCAATAATAATTGTAATAACTATTTCACATTAAATTGTGTCTTTTTTCTGATAATGTTATAATTGTAGCCTATTCCATCACTTTTAGTTTAAAATATAAGTTTATGTAACAAATCCATAACCCACCACAGGCTGGCGCTATTCCCCCATCACAACAGCCAATGTCACTTGCATCCACTTAACCAAAATACATTATCGTTCTAAAATGTACCAAAAACAAATATTTCCCAGCTAAACCATTTCAGTTCGCTATTCAATTTATTTAACTGTTCTCTCTGATTATGCCCTAATTAATAAAACAAATACTTGCTATCGTTGATTAGCATACATTTAATTATGTTCCTACCATCTGAACTGTACTGTCTCTCACCCTCCCCTTGCTCCTTCGGAGAGAGCGCATGGTAACCTTATAACATATTTACATAGACTTTTCTAGAATACTTCTATTTAAGCTATCTAATTCAACCTTTCAGGTATATAGCCCCACTGCGTAAGCTTTATCTACTGTCCCTACCTGTGTTCGAACCAGGGACATCGCCAGTCACTCCACACAATCTACGATTCTCACAAAGTAAATACTTTCACGTCGCACATCCAGCCACGTCATCACCCCCGTCTAGCCAGCCCTTCCGTCTCAAACACACTAGTAGCAAAAATAAAACACTCTCTAACAGCGTTCTGCATTTACCTCTATCATCAGGTTTAAGAACTAACGTAACATTAACTATTCTCTATTGCTGTAGTAACGTCTTGTTTGGTTCAGTTTATTTATTACGGAGTGTCTATAATACTATAATAATACATAATCGAAATCCCCTCATGCATACAGATTTCACCTTATGCCATTGAAATGCCAAATAAACCATAATAGTTCAATGGAGCCCCCTATTGGCTCTCCCCTACCTATACATTACTTCTACAACCACTTTAGTTATGGTCCGATTACAAATGAAACCTTATCACATGATCAAACAACGCCACAACCTTAAACTCATATGGGGCGGCAGGCAGCTTAGTGATCAGTAGCGCCGCGCCAAGAACCGAGAGGTCGCCGGTTCCAATCCCCGAGCCGACCAGGCGAAAAATCTGCCGATGTGCCCTCGAGCAAGGCACTCAACCCCAATCGCTCCTGCAAGTCGCTCTGGACAAGAGCGTCTGCCAAATCACCAAAAATGCAAATGTAAATATTCTCTACTTTCTCACCCATCTCATCCCTCGTCAGAAACCCACATGCACCTCTCAAATAATCACCCCGTGGTGTTCCCAGCCAACTCCCAGTCTTTCCTCGCTCCAAAAGCCACAGTTTCGCTCTCTCCAGCCCCTCCCCTCGCAACTCTCTCTTCAGCTTTTGAGGAGAGCAGGCTTTTTGAAGAGCTGTTTTTCGTTTTAGTGTTCCAAATATTCTGCCGTTATTTAAAGTATTTTAGTCTATTTATTTAAAACAAATCATTCCCACCTAATTAGTCAAAGCTGGTGCATATTTATATTTCAACGATAAGGCGAATTATTTCAGTCTAATTGTTTAACCAGTATTTTGCAGGGTCAAACATCAAACATTAAATCAAATAATAAACCAAAAAGCCTTAACCCAAGCACCTATAACCAGAATTATGCTATGTCTAACACCAAACGGCACAGTTCAAACATATCAGCTCAACCGTTTCAGTTCAGTCACACAATTCATCACTTTAGCTTTATGTTCCCAATTGTTTTAACGGGTTATATGGTTTAAGCAACCACAAACCCAACAGTTATCCCCAAATTATACAGTTTGGACAGGCACAGACGTCTTTGATTCCCAATTAGTTTTCTATCAAAGTATACTGGTTTATCATTCACACTCTCATTCATACGACCACACTCTCACTGCCTAACCTTTTATCATGCTTCCTATGATTTTTAAGTCATAAACCATACTGTCACACCACAAGAATATCTTCTATGGGAGTCAGACCCCTCTAACCATAGTTCACTACTTATTTAAAACACCTCCTATGGGAGTCACACCCTCTAACCATAGGTCACACTGTTTAATTAAAATACATCCTATGGGAGTCACACCCTCTAACCATAGGTCACACTGTTTATTTAAAATACATCCTATGGGAGTCACACCCTCTAACCATAGGTCACACTGTTTAATTAAAATACATCCTATGGGAGTCACACCCTCTAACCATAGGTCACACTGTTTAATTAAAATACATCCTATGGGAGTCACACCCTCTAACCATAGGTCACACTGTTTATTTAAAATACATCCTATGGGAGTCACACCCTCTAACCATAGGTCACACTGCTTATTTAAAATACATCCTATGGGAGTCACACCCTCTAACCATAGGTCACACTGTTTAATTAAAATACATCCTATGGGAGTCACACCCTCTAACCATAGGTCACACTGTTTATTCGCTTTAAAGTGCCACCTATGAACCTCTAGTCATAGTTTGCACTCCCATGGGTTTAACCATCACAATTATCAAACATTTGCATAGTATATTATGAAATCGAAATAGTATACTGTAATTGTTATTTATAGTACAATAGGGTTCACTTACATCAAACAGGTGCTTCACAAAATTAATTTGGATAAAGCCAATGTGCAAAACGTCAGTTATATTACAATAGGTGTTTTGCTTACCTTTTTAAAAGCCCGGGCAATTTGTGAAACACAGTTCGATGACAGTGATGTCCAATAGGCTGGGTGAATTCCAGCGAAGTGAAGTTCCGCTACCAGATCACAGTCGGAGGTCACCAATTGTTAGAAATTGCGTAATTCAAATCTGGTATTGGAATAAGAATCAAGAGATATTCAATCCAAGCTTAATTTATTATATGCAAAATGTATGTATGATAAGTATGAAGGTTCGTATATACGGGTCCACCGAGATACCACGCAGGGCACTCTTAGGACTAAGAATCTGTAAACAATAATTCTTCTCAAATACTCTGACAGAAAGCCTCCACCTCTTCTGTTGGCCAACCAGAGCAAAGGACTGAGTGTGGTCCAGACTCCATTTCAGCCAATCCGTTCCATTTGTTACCAGGCATAGTTGCTATGATAATAACCTGCGGAGTCAGCACCGAGAATACACAAAATCCACTGTAGCCAGGTTCAAGGACAGTTTCACAGACAACAGAGAGGCAGTGTTCGTATCTGTAAGAAATACAAGTCTTATCTGTCCTTCCCCTAACGTTCCACACATGAATCACAGCCTGTTATGTGAAACAATTTATATCAGTATAGTACAAACCTATGCTCCTCATTAATGCATTCCTTCTAAGCTATTCATCACATACAAATCCAATTATGAGAAAAATAAAACCCAACATTTTCCAGATCCAATTTAGTGTCTTCTGAAGTAGAGGGAAAATCAAGACCTGACTAGTTCAGTTCTCAGGAGATTCAGAGTTGTAAAGTGTGTTGTAGTAGGAAGCAAATGTTTGGTTTATTTCTACAGGATCCATTGATAATTGTCCTTGTAAATTATGAATTCCATTAAAGGCTGAATTTTACTACTTAATGTGCCAGGCCAGCAATTTACCAGGTTTTTCACATTGATCATAGGACTGTTTCAGCCTAGTTAAGCTGTTTGCAGCCTTTGAGGTGGGAAGTTCTTCATACTGAGCTTTAAGACCAAATCATTCCTTGTTTACTTCTACTGAGTTATCCAAAAAAGCTTCCCTCTCCAATTCTCTCATTTTGCTCTCCGTCTCTCATTTTCTGATTTTTTAGATTTGAAACTGGTAAAATCTATAATTTGCCCCCAAATATGTGCTTTGAAAGCCTCCCATCTGGTACTCGCTGATGTTTGGTCAGTGTTCAATGTCAAATAAACATCTATATGCACTCCAACGTAATGTAAGAAGTCTGGGTCCTGTAACCATCTGGGATGCAAACGCCATCTAGAGGATCCTTTTACTAGTTTTGTATCCCTATAGAATAATGACACAAGGGAATGGTCATTCAAAACAATAGTATCATATCCACTTCCTGCTACATTGGGAAGCAATGAGCAAGAAACTAAAAAGTAGTCTACATGAGAATATGATTTAAATGTGAACATGAATTCTCCCTTTTACTCGGGTTCTGAGTCCTCCAAGGTTCACATAGATTTAAGTCCTTAATGAAATGCTGTAATTTCTTTCTACTCTGCGAGTGGGAAGTGTCTAAACCAGAGGAGCGATCTAGATGAAGATCAAGAGTGCAATTAAAGTCCCCTGCCATTAGGACCTTACCAGGAATGGAGGCTATCAATAGAAATACAGTGGGGGGAAAAATTATTTAGTCAGCCACTAAGTGTGCAAGTTCTCCCACTTAAAAAGATGAGAGAGGCCTGTAATTTTCATCATAGGTACACATCAACTATGACAGACAAAATGAGGAAAGAAAATCACATTGTAGGATTTTTAATGAATTTATTTGCAAATTATGGTGGAAAATAAGTATTTGGTCAATAACAAAAGTTTCTCAATACTTTGTTATATACCCTTTGTTGGCAATGACACAGGTCAAACATTTTCTGTAAGTCTTCACAAGGTTTTCATGCACTGTTGCTGCTATTTTGGCCCATTCCTCCATGCAGATCTCCTCTAGAGCAGTGATGTTTTGGGGCTGTCGCTGGGCAACAAAGACTTTCAACTCCCTCCAAAGATTTTCTATGGGGTTGAGATCTGGAGACTGGCTAGGCCACTCCAGACCTTGAAATGCTTCTTACGAAGCCACTCCTTTGTTGCCCGGGCGGTGTGTTTGGGATCATTGTCATGCTGAAAGACCCAGCCACGTTTCATCTTCAATGCCCTTGCTGATGGAAGGAGGTTTTCACTCAAAATCTCACGATACATGGCCCCATTCATTCTTTCCTTTACACGGATCAGTCGTCCTGGTCCCTTTGCAGAAAAACAGCCCCAAAGCATGATGTTTCCACCCCCATGCTTCACAGTAGGTATGGTGTTCTTTGGATGCAACTCAGCATTCTTTGTCCTCGGGGTGAGATCTTGCGTGGAGCCCCAGATCGAGGGGGATTATCAGTGGTCTTGTATGTCTTCCATTTCCTAATAATTGCTCCCACAGTTGATTTCTTCAAACCAAGCTGCTTACCTATTGCATATTCAGTCTTCCCAGTCTGGTGCAGGTCTACAATTTAGTTTCTGCTGTCCTTTGACAGCTCTTTGGTCTTGGCCATAGTGGAGTTTGGAGTGTGACTGTTTGAGGTTGTGGACAGGTGTCTTTTATACTGATAACAAGTTCAAACAGGTGCCAATAATGCAGGTAACGAGTGGAGGACGGAGGAGCCTCTTAAAGAAGAAGTTACAGGTCTGTGAGAGCCAGAAATCTTGCTTGTTTGTAGGTGACCAAATACTTATTTTCCACCATCATTTGCAAATAAATTAATTAAAAATCCTACAATGTGATTTTCAGGATTTTTTTCTTCTCCATTTGTCTGTCATAGTTGACATGTACCTATGATGAAAATTACAGGCCTCTCTCATCTTTTTTAAGTGGGAGAACTTGCACAATTGGTGGCTGACTTAATACTTTTTTCCCCACTGTACATTCTCAAAGAATTTGGGATTATCATCATTAGGACCATAAACATTAACCAGATTAATATGCTCATTCAAAAGAGTTTCATGTATCAAAATGTATCTACCAGCTCTATCAGTTATAATAGTATCCACTTGAAACGGAACAGATTAGTGAATTAAAACCATAACACCCTGAGAATGAGAGGAGAAACAGGATGCTATTACTTGCCCTTGTCATCTCCTGCATACTTTAAGTAGCTCATCCTTCAACAAGTGAGTTTCTTGTAGGAACACAATAGATACAAACTCCACGGACATTCCACTAAGTAAATTTAAGTTTTGCATTTGAAGTCATTTAACCAAAGATGTAAACATGGAATAAGCTATACCATAAAGGCATATCTAAAATATGTTTAGTAACCACAAGGACCGCAGGAATATTTTGTAGTGAGGAAAATATGTAAAGATCTGTTGGAAGAAACAAACATAAATCTATCCTAACAACACAGGGTATTTTGCTAGTAGCCTATATAGTAGCCTAAATATCACAACAAAAGGCCTCTCTAGCAAGATGATGTAGCTACCAAGTAACAATATGGCCCATACGTATAGCGTTAACGTAGTATACCATGATATGTTTATAAACCAGAAAAAGTATCAAAGATCAGAAATGAACAGCCTACGTGAGAAAAAGAGATAATTGAATATGAGCTACGTTAGCCAAAGGCCCTTTGCATATGATGTTAGGCATGCACCTGAGTGTCAAACATTCTAGTCCAAGGACATGATCAAAAGGCCTCCATCATTCTTAAATGGAGAAGCCGGTGGTCACTCTGACAGAGCTCCAGAGTTCTGTGGCGATAAGAGAACCTTCCAGAAGGACAACCATCTCTGCAGAACTCCACCAATCAGGCCTTTATGGTAGAGTGGCTAGACGGAAGCCACTCCTCATGAAAAGGCCGGCTGGGAGTTTGCCAAAAGACAACTAAAGGACTCTCAGACCATGAGAAACAAGATTCTCTGGTCTGATGAAACCAAAATTGAACTCTTTGGCCTGAATGCCAAGCGTCACGTCTGGAGGAATCCAGGCACCATCCCAACGGTGAAGCATGGTGGTGGCAGCATCATGCTGTGGGGATGTTTTTTAGTGGCAGGGACTGGGAGACTAGTCAGGATCGAGGGAAAGCTTAACGGAGCAAAGTACAGAGAGAACTGAAAATAGCTGTGCGGCGACACTACCCATCTTACCTGACAAGCTTGAGAGGATCTGCAGAGAAACTCCCCAAATACAGGTATGCCAAGCTTGTAGCGTCATACCCAAGAAGAATTGAAGCTGTAATCACTGCCAAAGGAGCTTCAACAAAGTACTGAGTAAAGTCTGAATACATTTTTTTATTTATTATTATTATTATTTTTGCAAAAAATTGTGTCATAAAACGTAGCGGTCAATCAGGGAAATGGTTCCAATCATTTTTCCTTTTTATTCATTTTAGAAACACTTAGAATAATGGCTGTGTTTCGTGTAGGCTTACCCTGGCGTGACTTTTAGCAATATTCGGCTCTATTTCCTCTCAGATTATAAAACTCTAATTATCATCAAAGTAGACATCATGCAAAACAACAACACTGCAAGCTCCTGCACGTCATCTCTAGCTGTAACCTTTGATAACAGGTATTGTGTCAATTTAAAACTAATTAACTGTGGTGGCAGGTGCAGTGATGACCGCTGAGAAGGTAGCCCCATACACTACCCACCACTGTGACCTGTACGCTCTTGTTGGCTGGTCCTCACTACATGTTCGTCGTCAAACCCACTGGCTCCAGGCCATCTATAAATCACTGCTAGGCAAATCCCCGCCTTATCTTAGCTCATTGGTCACCATAGCAGCACCCACCCGTAGTCTGCGCTCCAGCAGGTATATCTCACTGGTCATTCCCAAAGCCAACACCTCCTTTGGCCGCCATTCCTTCCAGTTCTCTGCTGCCAATGACTGGAACGAATTGCAAAAATCTCTGAAGCTGGAGACTCTTATCTCCCTCAATAACTTTAAGCATCAGTTTTCAGAGCACCTTACCGATCACTGCACCTGTACACAGCCCATCTGAAATTAGCCCACCCAACTACCTCATCCCTATATTGTTATTTATTTTGCTCTTTGCACCCCAGTATCTCTATTTGCACATCATCTCTTGCACATCTAGCATTCCTTACTTACTTACTTACTTTATTGTCCCCATGGGGAAATTTTGTTGCAGTGTCATGTACACATTTAAAGTGGTGTTAAATACAAAACAAGATTGACAATACAACTTTCAATAACAGTCACGCACCAATAAAAGTAAGAAATAAGAAATAAAACATTTAAAACATTTAAAACAAAGACTAGCCTGCTGGCCTTACGGGGTCAATGGGAACATTTGCCCGAGCTATTTAAGAGGGATATCACACCTGGCACAAATGATTGTCTCGTTCTATTTTTCCTGCTGAGGGGTGCCCTATACCTGCGCCCAGAGGGGAGTAATTCAAAGTCCAGGTACAGGGGGTGACTTGGGTCTAAAATGATTTTGTGAGCTTTACGGAGGGCCCTGACCTTAAAGATCTCATCCAGGCCTGTCTGTTTGACTCCAAGTACCTTACTTGCTGTGGTAATAATCCTTCTCAGCATGTTTCTCTGACTGACAGTGGCATTGCCAAACCAACAAACAATACAAAAAGTTAAAATACTCTCAATAAAGGATTTGTAAAACAGAGTCAATATAGTACAGTCTATATTAAAGGAACTTAACTTTTTTAGAAAGTACAGTCTCTGTTGGCTCTTTTTGTAGATCTGGTGTGTACATTTACTCCACTGAAGCTTACTGTCCAAAAAGACACCCAGATATTTATATTCCTCTACAATTTCTATATTCTGGCCTCTGATAGATGTTGCAGAGGTAGGTGTTGTACGCTTCCTGAAGTCTATGCACATCTCTTTGGTCTTGTTAGTATTGAGGACCAAGTGTGATTCCTCACACCACTCTACAAAGTCATCTAGGACCGGGCCATGATGTTCCTCGTCATCATGCAACAGGCTGATCAAGGCAGTGTCATCAGCGAATTTAACGAGGTGTCTGTCAGTATGGGAACTAGTACAACTATTAGTGTACAAGATGTACAGAAGTGGGGACAAAACACATCCCTGAGGAGAGCCTGTGTTGGTATTGCGTATATCCGACACATGGGGACCTATTTTGACTCGCTGTGAGCGTTGGCTCAGGAAGTCCAACAGCCACAAAACCAGCCCCCCGTCTAAGGAAAAGTCCCGAATGAGTCTCTGTGCCAGAATGTAAGGCTGGATTGTGTTGAAGGCAGAAGTGTTAATACTATTGTCCAGTGTTAATACTATTGTAATTATTCTGCACTATAGCCTATTTATTGCCTTACCTCCATAACTTGCTACATTTGCACACACTGTATATATATTTTCTGTTGTATTTCTGACTTTATGTTTTTTTTACCCATATGTAACTCTGTGTTGTTTTTATTGCACTACTTGCTTTATCTTGGCCAGGTCGCAGTTGTAAATGAGAACCTGTTCTCAACTGGCTTACCTGGTTAAATAAAGGTGAAATAAAAAAATAAAAAAATAAAGGAGCTGAGTGTAGAGGGAAGCAGTGTGTTGAGGGAGGTTATCGTTTAGTGTATAAAGAGGGATACTTCCTCCAGTAGCTCAGAGATGGAACCTGGCGAGAGTGAGGATGAATTACCTGCAGTGAGGAACTCCGAGTTCGGGCCTCGTTCCAAGGATGATAAGGATGATTCTGGCCCAGTGGGAGTGAGATTTGTAGAGAGAATGGATACATATGTGGTGTCAGGTTAGGTGGAGAAGAGGTTGGGGACTGTTGAGTTGGTGAACGTAACTGAGTGGACTCGTCATGATTTATTGTTTCTCCTCTGTCCAGAGGGAGCGGGTGCTGCGGATTACGTGATTAGAGACAGGAATTGTGACTTGAATTGCTGTCCGGAACAGGGTGGCATTGAAAGGAGTGATAACGGGGTTAGGTCTAAGTGTTGAGGATGAGCAGTTGAAATGGAAGATTCCAGGTGTCTGTGACACCCTCCGTTTGGTGAGACGTAGATCCGGTGTAGAGCGTGGGGAAACAGAGAATACATTGTCTGTCATGTTGGATTTTGATGCATAGTCTCTGCCAGATAAGGTCAAGGTAGGAAGTGTCAGTTATCCCGTGAGCGATTCTGTTCCATAAATACTACAGTGTTTTAGGGGTGAAGTTTATGGGCCTGTTGCAGCAGTGTGTAGGCGTGAGATGCCTAGATGTGACAAGTCTGCAGGAGGGCATGAGATGAAGAAATGTGTGGTATCGGTGGAGAAAGTTCTGTGTGTTAGTTGTGGGGGTGCTAACGGGCTGGAGATCTGAGGTGTCAGGTGAGAGAAAGGCAGATTGAGGTTGCCAGGGTTACAGTAGTACAGAAAGTGTTGTATGCAGAAGCAGTGAAGAGAGTGGTAGAGGAAGATGGGTACAGGGTGAGGGATCTTGAGAGGATTCCTGTGAGTAGGCAGAGACCAAGAGAGAGTGATGGGAAGAATATGTGCTTCAGTAAGGTGGGCTTTTTAGCATTTAAAGCAATGGTTGTCAATTGTACTGGAGAAATTGATCAAAAAGTCCCAGAAAATAGAGGCTGTGGTGGCAGCGGCAGAGAAGTACTTGGGATTGCGAGGATTTACTGCAGAACAGCTGCAGGGGGTGTTGAGTGGTAGTGGTCTGGTGTAGGACTAGATAGGGTTAAATAGTGGAATGGGGTGGTTGGTTTTTGTAGTGGAAAATCGCCACGAAGGGACTCAAAGTCAAACTTAAATGAATCATTATTTTTTATCAGCAAGCTGGAGAGGTTCCAACAAACTTAAAAGTACCATAGTACATGTCGGGCGGGAGCTCTGCCGGGGCAGTCCCGTTAGTTGTCCTATATACTGCTTACACAGACAAGTTATATTTGCATGATTTAGCTTATTAATAATTAATTCATCATTAACATTTAGTTCCTGCATGTGACCGACCAATACCTCACAAGGCTTATTCTCTCCAAGCTGAGACCTTGAAACTGAGATATCCCTTTTGGTTCCCAGAACAATGTTCTGGGCATACTGCCAATTGGTCTGAGGAAGTCAGTCATCTGCACGAACCAAGAACATTTACCCTCAAATTTTTTAGAGCAGGCTAATACTGCAATTTTGTATTAATTACTGTATCAATGAATTTAATGTATATAGGCTCTGAATGGCCTCACACACCAGTACAGTAGGTGGCGGTGTATGCACCTAAAAGTTGAATGTGCTCCGCCAACCAAATCCCGAAGAAGAAGGATGCAAATGCACGTCACTTGACCCGTATGGAGAATGTGAAAAAGGAGTAGCGTTCATCTTTATTATTGATGTTTGATGAAGAGTATATACCACCCTATGTAAAGCTGGGATATATAATATACCCCATAAGAGACTTTGTGTAAAACCTGATGTAATGCAAGAAATGTAAAAAGTCTGGCCACATGTCAAGTGTTTGCAGACGGAAGGAATATGTTATTGAAGAGCATGTGAATGTAAAATGTTGTAACTGTGGTGGGGGTCATATTCCTGAATTCCCAGAGTGCCCTGTTAGGGTGAAAGAGGTTGAGGTGTCAAGGATCAGGGCTGTACAGCAAATCTCCTATGTGGAGGCGGTGAAGAGAGTTATAGGGGCAAGAGGCCACAGTTCTGAAGAAGATATGGCGGTAGATGCACTGCAATCAGTTGCAAATGTTGTACGTCAATCAAGCGATCTGGATACACTAATTTTGAAGGTGGATTTTTTTAGTATTTACAGCCACAGTTATTAATTGTACTGCACAAGAAGTCCAAGAAGCTGGACATCATTATATCTGCAGCTGAGAAGTTTTTGGGCCTCCAAGACTTCACGGCAGAAGCCCTGCAAGGACTACTGTTGCCAGAAAATGTTCCGCTACAGACAACTAACACAATTGCATTTTATCGATGGCAGTTTGAATGCACAGAGATGCCATGACAAGATCCTGAGGCCCATTGTTCTGCCATTCATCCACCTCCATCACCTTGTGTTTCAGCATGATAATGCACAGCCCCATGTCGCAAGGATCTGTACACAATTGAACATGCTGAAAATGTCCCAATTCTTCCATGGCCTGTATACTCACGAGACATGTCACCCTTTGAGCATGTTTGGGATGGTTTGGATCGACGTCTACCACAGCTTCTTCCAGTTCCCACCAATATCCAGGAATTTTGCACAGCCATTGAAGAGGAGTGGGACAACATTCCATAATCAACAGCCTGATTTAACTTTATGCAAAAGAGAAGTGTCCCCGGAGGAGGCAGCGGCAGCTAGCCACTTCTCCAGTGCTTCATTTGTAAATTGGGCGGTGCCGGAACCAAAAGTGAGTCCGAGAGGGAGGGGGGTGACCTGGGGGGCTCTGAGGTACCAGAACGGATAAAAACAAACAACCTTTATAACAAAGCATTGCATGCATTATCATGGCTTTCGCGTACGGGCATAGAGCAGTGGTGTGGAGCCGCTTGCAGAAGTTACACACATGGAGTACATTTTTTTGTAGCCTAGAGTCCGGGGAAAATGTGTTATTTTTATAAATGGATTTCATGCAATTCTACATCATTTTACATGACTGGAGACTTTCGCAGAATCTTTTTAATACCTCACAAATGACCAAAATGACAGGCTACTTTGACACTGAGAATCTGAGCTCAATAAAAACGACCTTGTCTTGAATCCATCAATAACCGAGGCCCCTAAGTGTGCAGAGAAACACATTGTACAATATGAGGAGGAAGATATAGTCCTAAAAAAGCTTTCCAGTTTCACTGACTCACCCAATGATGTGCAGCTCACTCACCGGCCAAAAGCTGATCTCTCTCTTGCTTTACTTTTTTTAAACAATGCTGTTCGCTCAATAGGCCTATTTGGAAGTTGTTAACTTAGTAACATACAGACATTAGTATTTTATTTTCAGCAGGATCCATTTGCTTTACAACCTGTGTTTTCCAGCGATTGAATTATAAATATTTGCGAAAGGCCTGTTTTGGCTGCATGCTGTTAACTGACAGATTTGCCACACGTTAGGCATGCCTTGTTTTTTTAGGGGGCATGACAATTACAGAGGTATCTAAATGTAATTTCTCTGATTGCTGTTATTAGGATTTTTACATTGCAAACAGTGGAAAATATGTTTCATGCCACAAGAGGTAGGCTACCTGATCCTGGCAAATGGGTTCCGGAACGAACGACTACAAAACTGAGAGGTACCGGAGGATCCTGCTCAAATTAAGCACCGCCCTTCTCATATAATGGGATAGGGCCATCCCAAGGATCCCTGAACGCACCAAATATTTTTTTATAACTAAACCAAGATAGACCACAGCTGGTCGTTTCCAATGGGGACAGATGAGTCATAGTGGGCAGAGCCAAGCACGTGCAAGCGAGATCCTATTGGCGTGTTCTAGCAAACATCTGCATATTTCTGTTAGGGATTGCCTCCTCTGTGAAGTGCTCGTGTGCAATAACTCAATTCGCCGTTGCGTTCCTTCTAAATAACGTGATTTAAAAAAATATTTGCAACAGGTAAGTCCACAAAACTTAGTCCACTCTGTGCATAACAGATTTTAGTTTTGGGAACAGAACTGTATTAAGATCAGATGTTTCATCGATTAGAACATTTGCACAATGTCGGCCAAAATCCATCTCCTTCCATCTTCTCCCACTGCCAGCCAGTGGGCTTCCTCTCACTACCATATTTGGTAGTGAGTGGAAACGCCAACCGGATGCTTCACAATTATACATCCAGTGAAATATCTGTCTCATTGTTCTATCTGTGGCTGCTCTATGGTAGTGGGGGAACAGGAAGTTCCGGGAAGGCACGGACCATTCCTCAGTATAAAGAAAGCTAATTTTTAGTTTATATAATGCTTTTCCGAGCTAATTCCATCCAACAGTTGCCAACCATTATTGAGTGTCACTCCTCGCCACATATAGGATCACCCTATACGGTATCGTGTTGCACCCTAGTCAGGATATTCCATCACGTACTCCTTCTAAGATTAGCACCAGTGGCCCCCCAGCTATCTTGGCCCGCATACCTTCTGGCACCCACCAGTGACAGAAATAAATACATGGAATGTATGTCATCCTCCAAATCCTTATGCAGCTCTCAATATTCCAAACATTAACTAATACTTTATAAAAGACGTAATATCAGTATGTAATAGCACGTTTAAACGTTCTAATATCGAAAGAACATGTCATACCATGCTAGGTAACAAATCCGTTAAGGTATTATCACGTTTGGTAAAGGTTTGATGTATTATTTTTATGTCAAACTGAGTAAACCTGGTAACTATTTTACAAGTCACATGGCTAGATACTTTGGGTTTGTCTGAATGGATATACATAATTTCCTCAAAGTGATTTCATAAAGAATCCATTTATTTTAGATTTCCGAGTTTGTTTAGCATTTTTGGTTTTGTGTCAAATTAACGAGCTGGTAAAATGGCGCCACCCACTATAATCTACAATGTAGAAAATAGTAAAAATAAAGAATTTGGGAAAATCTGCTATAGGTTAAGTTCCGGCACCTCAAATATCTAGTGCTTGAGCTCATGTTCCTCTTATAGAATGTTAGCTCAACAGTATTGTGGAGCTCCTGCACCTAAATATAAACAGTACCGGCACCTATTTCAGTCCAAGTCAAGCACTGAATTAGATGATTTAACAAGAAGAAATATCAAATATTTTTAGAGATTAAAGAAAGTGCCAGAACTGTCAAGACAATAACTTTTTGTGTCTGTTTCTCAATTTTACTACAGGACTGACTAGAATTAAATCTGAGGCCGGTAACATCAACAGTGAGGACAAACCCAGCCTGCCTCTCTCCTTCCACACTGAGTCCAAACCTACAGTCATTGGGTCCTGATTGTGACAGTGGAGCCCAGTTTGCTATGCAGGATCCAGAGATGGCATCAGTGAAGCTGGAAGACTGCCGTCAAACACTGGAGCTGAATGTCAACATTAAAGATGAAGAAGAGGAGGAGAAGATTGGGAAATCTGTTTCTCATGGTAAGAGCAGGTTCTATCTATCTAAGTTTGTGTTATTAATTCCAACTTATCACTGTGCATGAAAAGTTGCAGTAGAACTGTTTCATGATGAACTGTTTCAATGAGAAGGTAGATATTATTTCATGCTACTGACACTTACATGGTTTGACACCAGTATTGCCAGCATTTGTTTTATTCACTGGGCTATCTGGAGTGATCAGAGAGTAGACTAAAGAAGTGAAGTAGACAAACTGCCAAATTTTTAAAGTTCTATTAAATGAGTCTGTGTAGTTACTAACCCTTGTGATAGTGAGTGGAGGATGATATGGCTTCTATATCTGCATTGCTTGCTCTTTTGGGGTTTTAGGCTGGGTTTCTATAAAGCACTTTGTGACAACTTCTGATGTAAAAAGGGCTTCATAAAATACATTTGATTGACATGTATATCACACCAACTGACTGGTTCTTCTGATGTTGTTCACACAGGAGACCATGTTGAGACATTCTCTACATCCAGCGAGCAACAGCAGGAAGATCACAGAGCTAAGAGGTCTCACCACTGCCCACATTGTGAGGAGATTTTCCCAATTCTATCAAAGTTAAAAATACACCTTAAAATACACACAGGAGAGAATCTGTATTTCTGCACTGACTGTGGGAAGAGTTTCACAACATCAAAGGCTATGACAGTTCATCAGAGAGTGCACACTGGAGAGAAGCCTTACTCCTGCTCTGACTGTGGAAATAGTTTCTCTCGACTGGGCGACCTAAAAATACATAAACGTATACACACAGGAGAGAAGCCTTACTCCTGCTCTAATTGTGTAAAGTGCTTCAAAACATCAACTGAGCTAAGAATTCATCAGAGAACACACACAGGAGAGAAGCCTTACTCCTGCTCTGACTGTGGGGAAAGTTTCTCTCATCAGAACAACTTAAAACGACATGAACGTATACACACAGGAGAAAAGCCTTACTCCTGCTTTGACTGTGGGGCAGGTTTCTCTCAACCTGGCAACTTAAAACAACATCAACGTATACATACAGGAGAGAAGCCTTACTCCTGCTCTGACTGTGTAAAATGCTTCACAACATCAGCTGATCTAAAAGGTCATCAGAGAACACACACAGGAGAGAAGCCTTACTCCTGCTCTGACTGTGGGGCAAGTTTCTCTCAACTGGGCACATTAAAAAAACATGAACGTATACATACAGGAGAAAAGCCTTACTCCTGCTTTGACTGTGGGGCAAGTTTCTCTCAACTGGGCACATTAAAACAACATCAACGTATACATACAGGAGAGAAGCCTTACTCCTGCTCTGACTGTGTAAAGTGCTTCAAAACATCAACTGAGCTAAAAGGTCATCAGAGAACACACACAGGAGAGAAGCCTTACTCCTGCTCAGATTGTGGAAAGCGTTTCTTTCAAATGGGCACCTTAAAAACACATGAACGTATACATACAGGAGAGAAGCCTTACTCCTGCCCTGACTGTGGAAAGTGTTTCTCTCAAATGGGCAACTTAAAAACACATGAACGTATACATACAGGAGAGAAGGCTTACTCCTGCTCTGAGTGTGTAAAATGCTTCACAACATCAACTGAGCTAAAACTTCATCAGAGAACACACACAGGAGAGAAGCCTTACTCCTGCTCTGATTGTGTAAAATGCTTTACAACATCAACTAAGCTAAAAGTTCATCAGAGAACACACACAGGAGAGAAGCCTTACTCCTGCTCTGATTGTGTAAAATGCTTTACAACATCAACTGAGCTAAAAGTTCATCAGAGAACACACACAGGAGAGAAGCCTTACTCCTGCTATGATTGTGTAAAATGCTTTACAACATCAACTGAGCTAAAAGTTCATCAGAGAACACACACAGGAGAGAAGCCTTACTCCTGCTCAGACTGTGGAAAGAGTTTCTCTCGACTGGGCAACTTAAAAAGACACCAAGGTAAACACACAGGAGAGAAGCCTTACCTCTGATCTTAATGTCGCAAGAGTTTATCCTGATTTGGGCAATGTAAAAACACACCAACGAATACACACTGGAGAGAAGCCTCATCACTGCACTGACTGTGAGACGAGATTTTACAGATTGGGCCATTTTAAAACGACACCAATGTATAAAGGTGAAATCCTCATCAGTTCTCTCAGACCAGCTAAGATTAGTCACTCCACTTAATTCTCATCTCATAAAATAATTGGCAACGTTGAATTGGATCAAATGAAGAAAGCGTAGGACACTAGTGTAATCCTATTGTTTCTCACTGTGAGAGAACTGTGCAGAGGAAAGGGAGCGTTATAGAATGTTAGCATCTCTTTACTTTACTGATCAGTGTTCACCTGGTCAGTTTTGGTGTGTTTTGTTAGCTTAGGGTTGAATATCCTCTTTTGAGGCGTCTCACAATGGAGTCTGATGGTTGACTGGGTGGTACTGATTCCTTCTGTGTTTTCTGTGGGAATGAGCTGTTAGACACAACATACACTGTGTGTACAAAACATTATGGACACCAGCTATTTCCATGACATTGACTGAACGCTATGATCCTTAATGATGTAGTTTTTGTGTATTTATTATAGATCCCCATTAGCTTTCAGCAAGAAACTGCAGTTGCAGTGGGCTATGGAATGAAAACACTGGACACTGGAGAATTTGAAAAGCATTGCCTGATTTCAAATCAAATCAAATCAAATTTTATTGGTCACATGCGCCGAATACAACAGGTGCAGACATTACAGTGAAATGCTTACTTACAGCCCTTAACCAACAGTGCATTTATTTTAAACAAAAAAGTAAGAATAAAACAACAACAAAAAAAGTGTTGAGAAAAAAGAGCAGAAGTAAAAAATAAAGTGACAGTAGGGAGGCTATATATACAATAGAATAAAGTGACAGTAGGGAGGCTATATATACAGGGGGGTACCGTTGCATAGTCAATGTGCGGGGGCACCGGCTAGTTGAGGTAATATGTACATGTGGGTAGAGTTAAAGTGACTATGCATAAATACTTAACAGAGTAGCAGCAGCGTAAAGGGATGGGGTGGGGGGGCAGTGCAAATAGTCCGGGTAGCCATGATTAGCTGTTCAGAGTCTTATGGCTTGGGGGTAGAAGCTGTTGAGAAGTCTTTTGGACCTAGACTTGGCACTCCGGTACCGCTTGCCGTGCGGTAGCAGAGAGAACAGTCTATGACTAGGGGTGACTGGAGTCTTTGACAATTTTGAGGGCCTTCCTCTGACACCGCCTGGTATAGAGGTCCTGGATGGCAGGGAGCTTTGCCCCAGTGATGTACTGGGCCGTACGCACTACCCTCTGTAGTGCCTTGCGGTCAGAGGCCAAGCAGTTGCCATACCAGGCGGTGATGCAACCAGTCAGGATGCTCTCGATGGTGCAGCTGTAGAATTTTTGAGGATCTGAGGACCCATGCCAAATCTTTTTAGTCTCCTGAGGGGGAATAGGCTTTGTCGTGCCCTCTTCACGACTGTCTTGGTGTGTTTGGACCATGATAGTTCGTTGGTGATGTGGACACCAAGGAACTTGAAGCTCTCAACCTGTTCCACTACAGCCCCGTCGATGAGAATGGGGGCGTGCTCAGTCCTCTTTTTTTTCCTGTAGTCCACAATCATCTCCCTTTGTCTTGGTCACGTTGAGGGAGAGGTTGTTGTCCTGGCACCACACGGCCAGATCTCTGACCTCCTCCCCTATAGGCTGTCTCATCGTTGTCGGGGTGATCAGGCCTACCACTGTTGTGTCGTCGGCAAACTTAATGATGGTGTTGGAGTCGTTGCCTGGCCATGCAGTCATGGGTGAACAGAGAGTACAGGAGGGGACTGAGCACGCACCCCTGAGGGGCCCCCGTGTTGAGGATCAGTGTGGCAGAGTGTTGTTACCTACCCTTACCACCTGGGGCGGCCCGTCAGGAAGTCCAGGATCCAGTTGCAGAGGGAGGTGTTTAGTCCCAGGATCCTTAGCTTAGTGATGAGCTTTGAGGGCACTATGGTGTTGAATGCTGAGCTGTAGTCAATGAATAGCATTCTCACGTAGGTGTTCCTCTTGTCCAGGTGGGAAAGGGCAGTGTGGAGTGCGATAGAGATTGCATCATCTGTGGATCTGTTGGGGCGGTATGCAAATTGGAGTGGGTCTAGGGTTTCTGGGATTATGCTGTTGATGTGAGCCATGACCAGTCTTTCAAAGCACTTCATGGCTACAGACGTCAGTGCCACGGGTCGGTAGTCATTTAGGCAGGTTATCTTAGAGTTCTTGGGCACGGGGACTATGGTGGTCTGCTTGAAACATGTTGGTATTACAGACTCAGTCAGGGACATGTTGAAAATGTCAGTGAAGACACTTGCCAGTTGGTCAGCACATGCTCGGAGTACACGTCCTGGTAATCCGTCTGGCCCTGCGGCCTTGTGAATGTTGACCTGCTTAAAAGTCTTACTCACATCGGCTACGGAGAGCGTGATCACATAGTCGTCCGGAACAGCTGGTGCTCTCATGCATGCTTCAGTGTTGCTTGCCTCGAGCGAGCATAGAAGTGGTTTAGCTCGTCTGGTAGGCTTGTGTCACTGGGCAGCTCGACGGCTGTGCTTCCCTTTGTAGTCTGTAATAGTTTTCAAGCCCTGCCACATCCGACGAGCGTCAGAGCCAGTGTAGTATGATTCAATCTTAGACCTGTATTGACTCTTTGCCTGTTTGATGGTTCGTCGGAGGTCATAGCGGGATTTCTTATAAGCGTCCGGGTTAGAGTCCCGTTCCTTGAAAGCGGCAGCTCTACCCTTTAGCTCAGTGCGGATGTTTCCTGTAATCCATGGCTTCTGGTTGGGGTATGTACGTACGGTCACTGTGGGGGACGACATCATCGATGCACTTATTGATGAAGCCAGTGACTGATGTGGTGTACTCCTCAATGCTGTCTGAAGAATCCCTGAACATGTTCCAGTCTGTGCTAGCAAAACAGTCCTGTAGCTTAGCATCTGCGTCATCTGACCACTTTTTTATTAGCCGAGTCACTGGTGCTTCCTGCTTCAGTTTTTGCTTATAAGCAGGAATCAGGAGGATAGAGTTATGGTCAGATTTGCCAAATGGAGGGCGAGGGAGAGCTTTGTATGCGTCTCTGTGTGTGGAGTAAAGGTGGTCTAGAGTTTTTTTTTTTTTTTTTGCACATTTAACATGCTGGTAGAAATGAGGTAGAACGGATTTAAGTTTCCCTGCATTAAAGTCCCCTGCTACTAGGAGCGCTGCATCTGGATGAGCGTTTTCCTGTTGATTAATGGCCTTGTACAACTCATTCAGTGCAATCTTAATGCCAGCATTGGTTTGTGGTGGTAAATAGACAGCTATGAAAAATATAGATGAAAACTCTCTTGGTAAATAGTGTGGTCTACAGCTTATCATAAGATACTCTACCTCAGGCGAGCAAAACCTGAGACTTCCTTAGTATTTGATTTTGTGCACCAGCTGTTGTTTACAAAAATACAGAGACCGCCACCCCTCGTCTTACCCGAGTCTGCCGTTCTGTCCTGCCGATGTAGCGTATAGCCTGCTAGCTGAATGTTGTCATTGTTGTCATTCAGCCACGACTCCGTGAAACATAAGATATTACAGTTTTTAATGTCCCGTTGGTAGGATAACCGTAATCTTAAATCGTCCATTTTATTATCCAAAGCTTGAACGTTGGCTAATAGGATTGATGGGAGAGGCAGTTTACTCGTTCGCCGTCGGATCTTTACAAGGCACCCCGACCTACGTCCACGGTATCTCCGTCTCTTCCTCACGCGAATGACGGGGATCTGGGCCTTGTCTGGAGTCTGTAGAATATCCTTCGCGAACGCCTCGTTGAAGAAAAAAGTGTTCGTCCAACGCGAGGTGAGTAATCGCTGTCCTGATATCCAGAAGCTCTCTTTGGTTATAAGAGACGATGGCATAAACATTATGTACAAAATAAATTACAAATAACGCGGAAAAACACACATAATAGTACAGAGGGCTGTAGAGGCTGTAAAAGGCAGCCATCTTCTTCCGGCGCTGTA